>NW_026055167.1:0-247481 GCF_022829205.1 Neoarthrinium moseri | reverse complement strand
GATGTACAGGCACCATCGGTAAGAAACCCGCCACGAAGGAAAAGGGAGGCAGACACTTTTCGAATACTCAGATATTGCCCGGTCGTGGGGTGGCACATGTCTATATCGGCGAGTCCCACTAGGAGAAACCCAAGTATAACACATCTTAGAGCCCAGTGTATGTGTGTTGTGTTCAGCATCATACTACAGCTTGGTTACATCGGCTTGCCCTCCTTCAGCCAACCCAGTGGCTGGACGTAGCCTCTCTCCATCGCCTCCCAATCGACCGCACCTGGACCTCTTTCAGTCATCTCGGGCTCCCTGAACGTATGATCATAGCTTATCACCCCTAGAGCTCCGCATGGCATCTTTTGATCGTACCATTCCCCGTCGTCTCTCGTAATCCACGGTACTTCGCTGACACTCAACTCCTCCGTGGTACTACCTAGCCCCCTTTCACCCACGCCCTCCCATCTAACCCATGACCGTGTCTCGCCACCCGATATTGTAGCTTGAAACCCGGTAGTCTCGTCCTCGTCACCCCAGCCGAAGCTTCCATTTGTCCCGGCCGGAGCCTTGAGCACGGTAAGAGTGCCTTTGTTCACAGGTTCACCGTCACCATTCTTTAAAAGGACCCTTAATATCTTGACCTCGATCTCACCATTCGCAAACGCGAAGCCTCCTCGGGCCCACCCGAGCCAACTGGTAAGAACGGGTCTCACCAACCATTCCACGCCGCCAGGGGCCAGCAGTTCAATGCCGAGTATGCTATTCATGAGGGTACTGGTGGGACCCGCCGCCCAGCCATGGGCATGGCTATTCCGGCTTGCAACCGGGTATGCGGGATAATGAACATAGCCATCAGTCCGAAATCCCTCAGCGAGTGTACTGTTGGTAAAACCTGGTCCGTCCAACAGGTACCCCCACATCAGCAGCATCAGCTCTACGGCAGCATCATGATTGCCAGCTGCGCAATGCCCTTGAAGTTCAAATGATGATGAAAATGGGGACATGACGTTGGGAAATTCTGGTGCAGGGGCACCAAATTTGGTCCATCTTGAGCGGAGCGCCTCGGACATCGTTCGGGGGGTCTCAGACGCAGTACCATGCATTCCAGCGATGAGAGCCCAGGAGTTACCGTCTTGTGGGTCTACATGGTCCCTGCCAGAGCAGTGGCGGTCGCCCAAATTGTCGGAATACAGGCGGGTATCCTGACAATACAGTGCTTCGATACCGGATTGAAGACGCTGGCGCAAGGAGGACCACGTGGATATGTTTGGTTGTTCAACCGACCCCGATGCACCAGAAACGCCATGTTCCAGAAACGATGCCATTTTGATTGATCTCCCAAGGACCTCGTGAAGAATCGCCGTTGCCTCGATGTTGTGGCCGCCCATTCCGTGTCGGTTCCAATCGAAGGTTGATGTGACGTGCATCAAGTTCTTGGAGTCAATTTTTGACGTGCTGATACGTAATGCCCTCAGGTATGCTGGCCACTTCTGCCGCATCCAATCGATATCGCCCGAGTACAGGACGTAGTCATAGGTTCCCAGCAGTGTGTGGAGGTGGTACGTATCGCTGAACTCATCGTGATAACTCAAGGGCGGTCCAGCATACGGTAGGCGGCCATCCGAGTATTGACGCGAATAGAGCACATCCAGCGCATTGCGTACGGCAAGCATATCGTACGTCGAAACAGCAATTCCGGGGATGGCAATGTACATATCGCCAGGCCACACTAGTCGATCTCGTTTCGCGCCATCCGTGGTCACCGTTGTTCCTTGAGAGACGGTGAAGTTGGAGTACCATGATCCTGGAGGGGAGTTGTTGTGGTCTAAGTAACGGTTTACTGGGATCAATGCCGAGCCTTCTTTCGGATTGATGGTCGACAGCTGGAGAGTATATGCGCCGGCATACCAGATCCTGTTCAACAGAGAGGATGAGCTGTAGAAATAGCCAGAATAGGCGCGTCCATTTGACTGTGACGGGAATGACGTGCAGTTGACCCAGAGCTGTCTGACCCCTATGGAAGGCTTGGAATATGGCCTCCTCTCATCGAAGGTCGACGGCTCGACTTCCTGATGTGCATCAAATACAATCTGGCCAGATTTTTCTGTCAGCGAATCGCCATCAAAAGAGGAAGCGCTAATCCTGTCATCGAAGACTGGGATTACATCGATGTAGGCTGTCAAGTACTTGAAGCCCCCACGGTTGAATTCGGGATCCACGCAGACGGTACCAGTGCGGTTTCCAATGTGCAGATCCAATGGCAAGTCCCATTCCTCGTCATTGGTGGCATCGGTATGTTCTCCTACGAAGAAAGGAGACTCGGAGAACGAGAGCAGAACGACAGGCTCATCAGCAGACGATTCGAGATCGAAGCAAACCCTGGGTGCAGCATCAGTGATCGGCTCCAATGGGGTTTGTGACTGCAATAGCTTACCGCCCCGCGATATTCTCGGCGAACTCTACCGTAAGAAGGCCACTCTCGCCGATGAGAATTTCCCCTTCACTCAATACGCTCCCATCATCAGCTGCGAGCGCATGCCCTGTGGTCGTGGTGACATTGCCATCCACTCTATAGATCCGTTTCGGGGTGATGAATGACTTGTTGGCCGGGGCTTTGATATACTCTTCCCAAGGACCAGGGAAGACAGTCTCAAAGGGGAGTTTGTGGTAATCAATACCGCCACTGGCATCTGCCAGCGCCTGCACCAGAAGAGGGAGTAAGAGTAAGAGTCCACGGAGATGGCCCATAACGTCGAAACCGGAGGTTGCGCCACAGTCGACAGGGAAGGGATGCTGGGTTCATGTCCGATCAAGAAAGTATGCCTCTGTCTCTCCACGCGCCGCCACAGTGATCACATGATTTCCAGTCACGTTTTAAGTCAATCGAAGGGAGCATGGAAAGTCGTAAATGGATATATTCACACAATACTCAGAGAGCAAAAGCAGGTTTGGGAGCACTCATGACCTGGGTTACCCAGACTAGGAAGGACCTGCGACAGGTAGGGGGGACAATTTACTGCCTCCTCCTGTTGCGCTTCAGGGGGTCGCTTAACGCTGAGGCCATGTATTAGCAGCGCTTGCGCTTTCGTGCTAGCTTTCATCCAAGCTACTTAGGTATTCAGTAATAAAAGACTCGGCCGCAATTTCTATACGTGAAAACGTATAGAATACGTTATCAATATAAATAATATACCTGTCAAGTAACAACAAACTGTGAAAAAGACTAAACGCTCCAAATTTGCAGTATGCCGCACATTACTACATCGTCTGACACCTTCTCTATTGCCATATCTAGGTATGCGGCTGAACTGAATGTCTCATTTGGGAAGAAGTTCTCTGCCACAAATGTTAAGGATTGCAACTGAGCCTCCTTCCACCCCGCCCTCTTTCTTACCTTTTGTTTCTTCCTTTGAAATGGTGTCGACTACCCCGCTAATTCCATGATCTGTGCTATATGTCGCTGGTTCTCAACAATCACGGAACAATAATCCGAACTCAAGGTCCAGGTCAAGCAAGGCTGCAAATGGCGCAAAACAACTTGAAGAGCGGAAACCCTGCGGGCGCGTGTCCTTGGTATTCCCGACCGGACCTTCCATGGCCATCAAGGAAGCGTAGACGAAGGAAGGCTCGTAAAGGACTACCTGTTGCTCAGGCTTGCGAAGTGGGCCTTAAGCAACTCATGATCCAGAGGGCGAACCAAACCCAACAACAGGCCAAGCTTGTGGAGTCCACCGATGAGGTTGTACAATCTCACCTTAGATCTATAAACCCTGCTGTCAAGGCACAGAGATCTAGGGACGCAGAAAAGAAAACTTCTGAAGAGGTACCTCAACATGGAATACATGGATACATGGACAACACGCCTTTAGATGCAATGCTCTCCGCACTACAAGAACACGAGAACAATCTCCGATATCTCATGCATCTACAAACCCAAGCCTGGGCAGAGGCTGCAGCACAACATGAAGAAACTGGGGCACCCAAAATGACCCAAGCTAGTTCACAGAGCTACCAAGGAGTAGGACTTCATCAACAACGCCCACATCATTCCAATAAACCTCTAAATGCATTTGCCAAGAGTTTCGAGCCTGGAAAAGGCTTCATCCCGACATCGATGACACAAACCAGTCCCGAATTACAGCCCACTGAATCACTCAGCCGACCGAAACTCCCTGATGCAGGACAGCCTACCAATACCAGCCCTCCAACGAAGCAGGGTAGTTCGAGTTATGCCAGCCACGCAGAATCAAGGGGAGCACCGGAAGCACAAAACAAGAACGAAAATCAACAACCAGAGAAATTGAGTGTACCTGCAGATCGTGTCGGGCCCTCTGACCCAGTACCCGAGACTATGACAGAGGACGACAGCTTGACTACAACAGGTAAACCATCCGTTTTGCAATCTCCTGATGCTGAATTTCACTCGTTGAAGATGGCGGGAGAAGAGGTATCAAAGGAAAAGTTCAACACGGGACCTGCGCTTCCCCCCGTCATACTTGTCTCAACTTCCGATGAGACGCTGAAAATCTGGCCTAATGCACCAGCAACCATAGTTACTTATACGGATTCAAGTCGAGATACACAAACAATCACCAATACCACAGAAACAGCAAGACCGTTGGTATCCACTACCGCCAGCTCGTATGAGAAGCCGGCCTCCAGCAAGCGCCCCTTAGTTGTTCCTGCGGCCACAGGAAGCCAGACCGATGCTTTGGGCACTGCAGATCCAATGCCAGCCAAGGACGTAGAGCAGACTGAGTCTGACATCTCGCAATTAGTCTCACCCGAAGAGAGAGTAAATATTGTTCGCCTCATGTGTCAAGCTATATCCGACAAAATACCACAAAGATTTGGGACGATTGGTTCAGCGGACTCACACCCCACTCTACGGGATGAGATAGCAGCGAGGCTCTATGCCTTCTCAAAGCACCTAAGAGAGAGCTCAGATGACTGGGAGGAAATCCAAAGCTTGAGAATTATCCGAAACCTTAGGTGGGCGATTGCTAGCCGATGTCAAGACTTGGTTCTGAACCAAGATCATTCGAAGGCAACCACGCAGGCCCGGCCTACCATTACCACATTTAAATCACTGCCAGACCCAAGCAAAGATGACATTGTAGAAAGATACCTCTCAACAATCGCCCCCTTCTTTACGGCAGAGGTGGAGGAGGACGAGGTCCCCCATGACGAAGTACCGAGTAATGTTACCGTTGAAACCGCCTCTCCTGCTTATAGCGACACGGAGATCTCGTTATTAACATCGTCAGAGGCTAGCGGGGAAGCCGAGGTAGATATTGATGACAGAAACATCCGGGGCATCAACCCACGCCGGATTTTGGATCGTTTCTCGGTCGAGCCCGCGTTTGAGGCACTGACATCAGAGATCGGGCATCTCATAGAAAGATACGACTCTGATAAGATGTCTTCCATTCGTCGGCGTGTCGCTGTAGCTGTTCAGCGCCGCCGACAGCGCCATGGAAGTCTCCCTGAAGAGGTTGCGGACTGTTATTCTGCTACTTTCCATGTTGAATGGAACTTGAAACATTATCTCGAACGGAACTATGATGCCGGCACATCGCAAATCCTGGATCGTATGACTGCTGTGGTAGGGTCATTGTCAGAGGCACAGTTCTGCACAGTAGGCCAATATTTTGAACAAACCTGGCCAGATAGTCCACAAGAACTGCTCCGTGCAGTACAAATGTCGTTGGAGACCGGCGACAGAGCGCCTCGTAAGACCAGTAAACACCGCCTTGTTAGAGTATTTGCTGCTGACATTGGCGCCGCAGTGTTTGCTGAAAGCTCCGACATTTCTTTGCCGTTCCAAATCGCAGCCGACCTCCGTCATAACACTGTCCATGTCTTTGGCCACACGGAGATTATAATAACCGTTGCACAGCAGGTAGCTTGGCTAAATGCCGTATGGTGTGAGAAGGGAAATATAATCCAATATGCGTACACTGCAGTCGCAGAAGTTTCGGGAGTTGCGAACGACGATATTTTGGATTTCGCTGTCACTACCAAACTGGAAGATCCACCAGCGGATGAGACCAAAAGTTGTTGGAATGGTGTAGTTGGGCCGGCGGTAGTGATAACTGGCTATCCCACGCAAAAGCGACAACCTTCGCAGCGGGGACTGGAGATTGATCCAACCATTATGGCACAGCTTCTTGGTATCCAATACGCAGTCACTCTTGGAGGCGGCTTTGTTCTCAAGGGCCGCTTTCACGCTTGCGTGCCGGTCAAGAGACTGGAGGACTCGGTGCAGTGGCATGTGATCGACACGTATCCCAAACGACTTCGTTGGCAGGATATAGAAGATCAGTGTCCCGTTCGAGTGATGCACGAAAATGAGGAGGAAGAGTTATGGAACTCTCGGGGCTTCTTCGGCTGGTGTGCCTCTGTCGTCTGTCTGTTGGGTCAGTCCTGAAAGCGCTGCTGATATATGCCTTGTAACTGATTGCGTGTTTAGCTGCGGAAGGACTGCCTACTAATTATTTCAGCTATTCCAACGCCGCAAAGCCTTCAAAACTTCCGGCTGTTCAGCTGAAGAAAATCACTGCTGGAGTCAGTCGTTTCGGCATTGCAACTGTTGAGGCTGAGTTGAGCCGGCGCGATGGTATAGTTCATAATCAGAGAGCTGACACTTACGACGACATATTGGACGATGCACACGGGCTGCCTATTATTATTTATGGAGTACAAGATCGAAGAGGGTATCAGACCGATGCCGAGGAGATAATATTGGATGTGCTGGCACGACAACAGAGCAAGGGGGAACCTCTGCAAACGTCAAGCCACCAGCTTCAATACCCCGATCGCTCGCGCCGTACAAGGACTGTGCGACAGGCGATGCTAGCAAACGCTGATAAGGTCATCAGGCGTCCGTTTAAAACCGACCGCCCCGGAAAGGAGAACGTTTTGTTCAAGCAGGATGCCATAAAGCTGTATCACTTGCTTGACGCGCTTCAAGAGAGCTTATACTTTAAGGACGGAAGTTCGTTGGAGTTGAATCTGCCACATTCTCCAGAAGCATCTGGTTGGGAATATATGGATGTACTGACTTTCGCCTCAAAATGTTTTCAAAGACGCGTCAAACTTCGGAAAACCTGTGGAGATTGGCACAAGTATGCCAAAGGGATACGCGCGGTGCCGCTGTTCGTCGAGAATGCCGGAGACCTGATATCTCCCGAAGTTCCTAAGGAAATGTGCCGCACATACCAGCGCTTGCCGCCCGGCAACTCGTACATCGCAGTACGCTCAGAAGCACTGTCTGATCTCTTCCGCAGACAGGGGGGTTTGCAAGACCAAGACAGGCTGACCGACTCTGGATGTACACTATTCGGGCCCAAAGATGTTTTTGGGCCTTGTCCTCGTGCTCACAGACGGCGAAAACAGAACTACCAGTGTCCGTGCCGGAGAATCCAAATGGTAGTCGGAAGCCGCTTCGTGAAATTTTGGAAATGGCGAGCCAAGAGCCATTTGATAGGAAGTCCCATGGCTGCCAAAGAGCTCAACCACGGGGGTGCTCTCATCTTCGGCAGCGACGCCGTTCTTATTGAGATGTGGAATCAAGCCGGCCACATCAAGCCTGACTGGGATCTGATCAATGTTACGGCGAAAGATACGTCTTCTGCTGGAATGTCGACTCGGTCTCAAGAATCATATTGTTCAACAGGTCCTGCGCAGTCTTCACCTTGCCACGAAGACGACCCCGACTCTGATATAGATACAAACCCGCAAGAAGTGGCTCAGCCGAGCATTCTTCCTTCTATTGTCACTTCGTCGGAAACGTCCCCTCCTAGCGTACGCCGAGATTTCTACAAGCAGTCGTTGGGAAACATTTCACTTCCGCTGTGATGGGAATACCGTTCATGTTTACCTCGGTTTGCAATGCATATGTAGATTTGCCTTGAGTGCTAATCTGAATCAGCTGTAGCGAAGATGCGTCGTGGGGGTGCCGAATCAACCCATTGGCATTGCCCACAACAGCTTGAATACAAGAAAAAAAAAAATCCAAACCCGGGTTTTTCTCCAATGCTTTCTTTGATCATTGCTGAAACTGTGTGTACGCGTATAGACCGAGTGTGCTCTCTAATTGGCACCGATTTTACGACATATATCACTTGTGGTACAAGAAGCTGGGGAAGGCAAGTCGTTCACATTCTGTAAAACGCCCACCAATGTATCTGAAGCTAGGTAATGCTTTCTAAGGCCAACCACTTGGTTGAAACTCATTCACCGCCTTCTTCAGCAGGGGCCTTTCATGGCTGTTCTACCACTGGGCAGAACATCATTTCGACCACCAGGAGTCCAGTGTCCTCGACATGGACGGCCGATACCCGAGTCGTTCCCCCGACCCGTGGCGGGCCACCCAATATCCATCGAGACGAACAACATATCTCGTGACACGCAGACCCAAAGGGTTGGAGCTTTGAAGCAACCATTGATGACCCTTTTTTTCCTTGTGCAAAAATTATTCATGCTCTCCTCAAGTCGTGGCATCCTTCCCAGTATCAGGCTGGAGCTTTCAAGCTACCAAAGGACCTGTTTCCTGTCGCCAATCATGCCTGTCTTCTCTTCATGGGGTCGCTGCAATGTCGTGTGGTATAGGGGAGGTGGAGGGGATTGGTGCAAAAAAGTACTTGTGCTGTGTGTCGCTGGGGGGAATATGAAGTGTCGTGTAACAATTGATGGAATCTCGTCGCAGGTGGGTAGGTGCAGAGAGAGCCCCCCCTTTTCACTGCCGTGGACTGAGCTGCATCAGTGCATTGAGAGGTACGCGCTCTCGAGGGGGTGTAGCTGAAGGATCTGTGCAAACGACGCGTGTATCCCGCATTCTGAAGCCCGATTCAACGAAGGCATGCAAGGACCATTATCCTACATGTCCATCGAGTCACCTCCGTTGGCGAAGTTGAAGCCACCCTGGGCACCATTGGTGCCGAAGCCGAAGGTGCCGTTGGCGCCCTGGGCCTGAGGAGCCATGCCCTCGTCGGCGTTCTCGTCCTCGTCCGAGAAGTACTTCTCAATGATGTTGTAGGACTTCATGTAGATCTCCTCGTTGGCGTTGGTCTGGCAGTCGTGGATCTTCTCCATGCCGCCGCACTCCTCGATGAAGAGGGCGTAGCGGTTGATCGAGTCGCCGGCGTCGCCAGCAGCCTGCTTGTCCAGGTCGCCCACCTTGAGGATGTTCTCGAGGCCGTCGAGGGCCACCTGGATGATCTTGTTGTCGGGGCAGGCAAGGAGATCGCACAGGGGCCGGATGCAGTTCTGCGAGACAAGGTAGCGAATTTGCTCCGGCTTCTGTAAGCCGCCGCTTGTGGCATTGCTAATGGCCCAGCAAGCCTCTTTTCTCGTCTTAAGATCGCCATTAGAGAGCAAATGGATAAGGGGCGGGATGATGTTGGCGTCGATCACGGACTGGATCTGCTGGCTGTTACCCGCAGTGATGTTCGAGATGGTCCAGCACGCTTCCTTGCGGATGCCGTCCTTGTTGGAGCTCAGTAGCGACAGGAGGCAGGGCAGAGCACCGCAGTTGATGATGACCTGGGTCTGAACGTCGTCTCCGGTAACGATGTTGCCGACAGAGCGCAGAGCAGGGGTCTGGACCGAGGTGGAAGCGTGCATCAGCAGCTCCACCAGGCGGCGGGGGATGCCAGCCTCGATGACGGCCTGGATCTTGTCGTTGGAGCCGTCGCTCAGGTACGAGATGGCCCAGCAGGCGTCGATGAGGACCTCGTCGTCCAGAGAGTAGACCAGCTTGGCGAGGACCGGGAGGGCAGGTGCTATCTATAAGTTGGCGGCGGTTAGCAAGTGCGGACGGGGAGCGCGACGTGGGGCGTGGGACGTGGGACATGGGACATGCGGCATGGGGAGTGAGTACTAACCGTGTTCCAGTCGGGCTGAGGAGTCTTGCCTCGGCAGAAGTTGCTCAGAGTCCACGTAGCATTTCGGAGCATGCTCAGCTTGCGGCTGTCGCCCAGGAGGTTCAGGAGCGGCTTGAGGGCACCGCAGCTCAGGACGTAGTCGCGACACGAGGGGCTGTCTCCGGCGATGTTGCCGAGGGCCCACACGGCCTGCTCCCTGACATCGGGCTCGGGGCTGCCGAGGAGCTCAACGAAGATGGGCACGGCACCGGCCTCGATGACGACCTGTGTCTGGGTGGCCGAGCCGGAGGCGATGTTGGTCAGGGCCCACGCAGCCTCGAACTGCACTAGGGTGTGCGGGGACCGCAGGAACTCGACGAATCGGGAAACTACGCCAGTCTTGATGACCTCCTCGATGGGAGGGTTGCGCTCCTTGGACAGGAGCTTTCTGAACTTGGTGGTGGCTTGGATCTGGAGGTCGATCTGTTCCGAGAAGACGCCCTGGACCATCTGGGGCAGGTCCTCATTGAGCTACATGACACGTTGAGTCAGCGCCTGGTCCGGCTTGGTGGTATAGAGATTGTCCGCTCGATTTTGAGCTCTTGGTCTCCGAGGGGCACAACAGCGCCGCTGCGGCGAGAGGCGGCTACGGCTACCAAGAGACAGCATGCCCATCGCAAGCCGGAGAGGTCATCCAGGGCGAGGGAATGCGACCCCCCGCGTTGCAGTCAGGAGTCGCAGTCGCCGTAGACAAGCGCGAGAAACCCCGGGGCTTGCAGATGCATGCAAAATCCAGTCTGTAGCGCCGAAAGCCGCCACCCTGCTGAACCGCAAAGATGGAGGTTGTGGGCGGCGCATGCGCCGACGGAAGAAGAAAAAAGCGACACGAGGTTGAGACAAAAAAGGGAAAACGTACCTGGCTCTCTGTCGGAGCAGTGTCATCGTCGCTGTCGGGGGCAGCGCCCAGGGAGGCGCCGGGTCGCTGGTCACCGGTGCCGATACCTCGTCGCTTGGCCAAGTTCTCCTCGCGCTTTGCCTTGCGGATCTCGACCTGCTGCTCCTCGCGGCGGCGGCGCAGCTCGTCGGGCTTGAAGGTGTTCTTGGCCTTGAACTGGGTCCGGCGATGCTCGGGGATGTACCGATCAGCCATGGTTGCGGTTGTGGTTGCGATGCTGGTACCACGGGGTGATCTGGTGGGAGGAAGGGTGGTTGTTGCAAGGGGGATGGATGGAGGGACGGAGGGATGGATGGATGGGCCAGGACCAGCGATGGGATGGGAATTTGTTTTGGCTGGCTCGGGGCTCCTGCTGCTCTGGCGGCTCCGAGGGGCGTTGGGTCCCTTAAAAGGCGGGGTGATTTGTTTTGATTGACGACGGAAGGGGCCTAGAGGGAGGATGGATAGATGAAGAATTCTCACAAGTGGAGACAGCCAGGCCGGCTTGTGAATAGGAAGGACTCGTCCGGTTCGACGCTGACCAGGTCGCAATTACTGGGCAAACAAGTCGTAGTTGGACGACTCTTGTGACTGCGAATGCGGGATGGAGGAAGGGGGGGGAAATTTCAGAGGTCAAGGACTGAGCCCCAAAGTCAAAAAACATGAGGGGAAGCGACTTATGATGCAAGGTGCTGAAGAACCCGGCACAGGCACAATGGCAGGTGGCCAGTAGGTGGCCAGTAACAGTTGGAACCTGGAACCCGAACTGTCCACGGGCCCAGCATCTGCTGTCGCCCCTACCTAGCAGCCTAGGTACACCACCTCACTACAGTACCGGCTACTGGTACAGGTCACAGCACCCGTGGGCCCTCCTCGCAACCTCGCTCCAGGCTGTTCGTTCCACTGGCTTCGCCCGCCGCCAGTTCGGTTCGTAGCAGCTCTCCCGCGCGCCCACTCCCAGGGAGCGTCTAGAACTAGAGGGCCCCTGGAGCTTCTTCCAAGTCTGGGGCCAGTGCCAGACAGCTGGGCGACGGGACCGATTCGTGGTCTGCCGCCTGAGGCACCAGCTGAAACTCGTCCACATCACATGCCAGTTGGACCTGCATCCATCCCTTCCATCCAATTGCCTCCGTGGACGAGCGGTCCGCCCTCTGCGACAACACCTCACATGTCTTAGGGAAGCCTGAAGGGTCTACAACCCGCATCAAAGACACCCCGGGGATGTCCTAAATGCTACTCCCTATGCGCACTCGCCGTCGGCTTCCCCCCGATTCTGGCTGAGCGGCGGCAGGCCATCCAACCTGGAAGTTAGTGAGAGACATCCAATGTCGGTGGGACCCGTTGGCTGCTGCTGCATAGCAACACCCCACCCCGCCCACCACCTCCGGAATAGCCTGGGTACTATCCACGATGAAGGGTGTGGTATGAACATGCACGGACCTTGGAAGGCTCTAGTTACCCCTCAGGCCCCCCCTCTACGGCCTCCAGTGCTTACAAGTACCTGAGTGAGTGATCCAATTGCTGCAACGTGATTTGGCGGCACGCTCGCGACTCGGGCCGGGGCTGGCTTACACGCCTGTGCTTAATTGAAACGCGTCTACGACATCGTACTCGCACCACGGGACCATCCAGTTCGCGACGGCCTCAGGTCCCGCCGCTGTTTCCCTCTAGTGCGGGCCTCCGGTGGACATCGAACCCCTTCCGACTTTCAAATGTGACACCTCCAAATCCTCACCATGCCTCAATATAAGCCCTCGGGCTCTGCGGGCCACGCCAGGACCCAGCTCAGAGAAAAGGATCTCCCGGCTGGCGTTGTGAGCATTCGCGATATCCTCGATGGTCAAATCTCTGTTGGGCGATTCACCAGCGTCATCGGCCTGGTCAAGGACATGCGAGCTCCAATGCCTACCAAGGGAACGGGTAACCAAGATATCCCGCCCTGACGCAGCTGCCGTGAGCCCGTCGCTGACTCTGACTCAAAGACTGGAAGTGTGCCCTGACATTGTTCGACAAATCCACCGAAGATGACGCTTCTGGAATCACCCTGAGCATCTTCCGCCCACAGAACGACATGCCTCAGCCAAGCGTCGGCGATGTGATACATGTGTGGTCCGCCAAGGTGTACAGGTATCAGTCCGAGTTGACCCTCATCACCAACCGGAGTACCGAGATCCACGCCTTCACTGCCGCTGAGATCCCTCGCCCACCGAGATCCGCAGCCGATGCTATGAAGCCATCACATCGAAAGCCCGTCCGTATACCACTGGACAAGGAATTCGAGTACATCTCGTGGCTCTACCACTCTGTTGACAAGTACATGCTACCCACTGCCACTGATTTTCAAAGCAACGTAGAGCGCTCGATGAACATCAAGGACAAGTTCAACGTCCTGAAGGATGTGCGCGAGGGTCAGTTCTGCGATCTGATTGTGCAGGTGGTCAAAGACCCCTTTGACCAGATGGACAAGGTCAGCCTGTGGGTGACCGATTACACCGAGAACGACAATTTCTTCAAGTTTGCCTGGGATGGTTCCGATATGCCCAACGGCCGAGACGGTGATCCTTACGGCTACACCACCGCCAACAGCAATGCCGCATCCCGTACCTGGCCTGGGCCCTTCGGCAAGCGCTCCATGCAGATCACAACTTACGAGCCCCATGCCAGCTATTTCCGGGCCGAGGTCAAGCCTGGCGATTGGGTCAAGCTCCGTAACGTCCAGATCAAATATGGCAGCAACGGGAACAACCTAGAAGGCTTCCTGAGGGAAGACAGGGGTGCGTTCGGGTCAAGGCTGGCGGTAGAACTGCTTGAAACTTCTGGTGACTCCCATATCGACGAACGTCTCAAGGAGGCGATCCGCCGGAAACGCGACTACGAGAAGATTGCCAGGCAGCAGAAGAAGGACTACGCCGCCAAGGAGGGCGTGAAGAGGAAAGCAGAGGACTTTGTGGATGACACCAAGCAGAATGCCAAAGACCGCCGCAAGGCTCAGCGGGCGGCAAAGAACAAGCAATGGGTCGAGCAGGAAGCCAAGCGAGAGGAGCTGCTAGGCCTGAACCAACTCATCAAGTGCGAGAGCCTCGACGAGCCGATTTACCCTCTGGGCGAGATACTTGAGCCGCCCCCATACAACACCACCATAGATGGGCAGGAGGTTATGCTCACCTTGCCGTTTACCAACGCCAAATACCGCGCCAACGTAAGGGTTGTCGACTTCCGCCCCAGGAAGCTCGAGGATTTCGCAGTTTGGAGAAAGGTCAACGAGTACGACGTGCTGTCGGACTATAGTGGAGGCTCAGACTCCGAGTCGGACGACGATCCGGGAACCCTGGACGCCTTTGCAGGGGAGAAGACCTGGGAATGGTGCTTTGCTCTACAGCTTGAGGAGGCCGGTGCCAAGGCAGGGAAGAACGGCCCTCCGGAACGAGTATGGGCATTGGTGAACAACGGTGAGGGTCAATTGCTGACAGACCGCGATGCGTGCGAGTAAGTCTGGGTCTATAACCCCGCGCCCGTGGGGTAAACACCAGGAGCGCACAAGAAAAGGTGTAAACTGCTGACACCACATCCCGTTGTAGTCTACGAGGCAACCCAGACGATCTGTCCGCCCTCCGAGAGCAACTCTTCAAGCTCTGGGGCAACCTGGAGGAACACAAGCAACACGAACTCCAGACACAGATCCAATCACGGCGGCGACTCGCAGCCAACCAGGCCCCGCCGGACAGCTCGGACAGCGAAGACGGCGGCAACGACCGGGACAAAGGGGCGGCGCCACCCAGCAAGGTGTCGAACAAGCCGTTTACGTGCTGTCTCAGGCAATACGGCGTTGCCATGCCGGAGCGCGACCCGGCCAAGTGCAACGCGGGTGAGGGAAAGCGGTACCAGAGGATGTTTGGGCTCTTCGGGACCAAGATCTCCTGATCTATACCCGGGCCGCACCCGTTGCGAGGAGTGCGACCATTGTGATTTGTGTTCTCTGCGGCGTTGGATCATAACGTACCTGGACTCGATTTGACAGATACCCCCAGTTTTTTAATGAAGGCGTTTCAAAATGGATATTTTGTCGCAAATTTCAAACGTTCGGCATATCGACCAGTACCCCAGACGTATTGCATGGTGCACTCCAGTATACCCAAGGTGCGCCAAGTCACAAATCTTGTGAAATGTAAACTTCATTATATTCCCATCTATGTTCAGCTCAGACCGATATCCCCCAAGCCCGAAGCTACAAAAGAAGAAAGCCCCAAAACCAAATTGAGAAACGCTCGTAAACACTGGCACCAGCGAGTGCGGGATAGGCACCCGAAGGGTAGGTATATAAAGTTTCGCGCCGCCGGCAACCCTCGACGTCACGCAGAGACGCGGTCGGATAGCCGATGTAAATGTCAAGTTTAAAATCTACAAGATAAGCCGAGGACGAGGAAGAGGGGGGTCAGGAGTAGGATGAAGCTTCGTTCGTTTTAAAACCCGATTAAAAGAGACCTCTGTCGGCCCTTTCCCATCAACACTTATTACAATCTTTGTACGGGCCTAGTATACGAATGGTGGTATAATGTCAGAGAATGCTCCCGCTAAACATTCGAATCTCGCAGCAGTTTCTTCGCCCCCAGGGTGCTCTTCTTTGCACTCTGTTATTGTGTGACATTGCTTCCTTCCCTTCTGTCGAATGGATATTGTCCTCTAGCCCTTTTCCCTTTGCTATACGCACGCTCGCTCGCTTGCTCATGCTCATGCTCTTGCTCATGCTCCAGGGGTATCAGTGGAATACAAATCGCCCAACCGCTCTCTCAGGGCCATGTCGCTGCCGCGGGCCATGGCGGCCCTCAGGCCGTCGTCCACGAGGCCGTCGAGGACGTCGATGCGGGCCTTCTGGCGCGCGTTGCGCTGGGGGTCCCAGAGCATGTGCCAGAAGCCCGTGGTGGCGCGCAGGGCGCGGCGCTCGAGCCAGAGGGCGCGGAAGGCCTCGAGGTCGGGCTGGCTCTCGAAGCAGACGCCGTACATGCGGCAGTACGTCTTCCACTCGACGGGGCAGTCGGTGGGCTCGAACTTGAACAGCCAGCTCCACATGTGCTCCCAGGTGCGGCCGACGATGTAGTCGCTCCACGGCGTCTCGACCAGCCACTCCATGGCGTGCGCGTACATCTCGCGCGGCCGCCGGTGCACCGTCTCGCGCGTCACGGCGAACTGCGAGCAGCAGGGGCTGGCCAGGATCTCGGGCACCTCGACGTCGGTGCCGAAGTTGGCCTGGAAGGCCTCGCGCATCCAAGGCTCCTCCTGCTTGGCCGACTCCTCGATCGTCTTGGTCGTGTTGATCCAGTCCGGGCACGCGTCGTGCCAGTTGACGCGCAGGTTCGCGTAGCCGCGCTGCGCGACGGCCTGCAGGTTCAGGTTCGAGAGGGTGAAGAGCATCGAGTCCCACAGCTCGTAGTCCGTGTGCCACGGGTTCTCGTCGGCGTGGATCAGGATGGCGACGTCGGGCAGGTCGTCGTAGTGGTCGTAGAGATAGGTAAAGTACATGAGCGCCTCGCGGCCCTTGGGCACGGGCGGGTGGTATTGCGCCCTGGCGTCATTGGAGACGTAGCGGACGATGTCTAGGTTCGGGATCTGCAGGCGCGACGTCCACGATATGTCGTCCTTGGCTATGCTGGCCACGACGAGCTCGACGCTCAGGTTGCTCTCGGGGCTGTATGGGTAGGCGGCAAAGTCGACTGGCGGCTTCGCGGGGGGGTTCTGGTCGTCTTCGGTGCTGTAGGTGCCAGCTGCTTCGGCGCCGGCGAGAGGCTGGAGGATGTGACGGTTGAAGGCAGGGACGAGGTGGTAGAGCCACATGAGCACCGAAGGGAGCAGCACTAAGGCGATGACAAAGTTCCTCCTACTGAAGGGCAGCAGAGGAAACCCGCAACGGGATGGCACCGCAAGCATGTTGCATGTCCATGTGTTGGGGGGGTTGTTGGCGCTCGACGAGGTCACTCAGGCAGGTTGTTGATGATGCGAGGCCATCCACGGGCTCTTCCTTTCTGCACCGATTCGCTGGGGGAAGGGGAGGGAAGAAGGAGACGACCCGGTCGTTCGGGAGTAGTGTCAAGGCGTAGTCAATGCTGGAAGACTGATGAGACCGGGGTTGGGAGGAGAGGAGGAGGAGAAGGAGGAGCTGAGGAGCTGAGGAGCTGCACAGCGTCTGGATGCCAAGGCAATCGCTCACGGCACCGCGTGGGTGGGTGGTGGTGAGGAACGAGATACGGATACAGATACAGATGCAGAGGAGAAGGCGCCCATGCACAATTCACATGACCAGGCAGCCATGGGTCAATGTTCACGTCTACCGTAGCCAAGCAGCCCAGCAAGGCGCAGGAGGGAAAAAATGATGGTCTGCCTCGATTGGCAACCTAACTGGGTCTTCAGGCAAGGCATAGCGTACGGCACAGTGACCCATGGGGGGGCCCTTGGGGCCGCAGAAAATATGCCCCTGGTCGATGGTCCAAGTACGCGTCCTACCGTCTGGTTACGTTCTGTATTGCAATGACATCCCCTGACGTGTATTTTTTTTTCGGGGTCGACTGCACTAAGGGCCAGCTTAGAACGAGCGCTAGAACAGCACGATTACCATGGTTTGATGGTGGGCAGGGGGGCCCCAAGGGGGCCTCTCGGCCGTCAGATGGTGTCAAGCCAGGTTGGGACTGATTGGGGGGCAGCTAAGGGGAATAGGGAAGTAATCTGGGTACTCGTTTCGACGGGGTGGTGGGTGGGATCCCAAGCCGTTGCTGATTGACAGGGGCTCTGCAGGCAAAGCCAAGGCCAAGGCCAAGTTCCGTATTTCCTAGGTAGCGATGGCTAGGCCTTCCCGGCGCTAGGTCTTGGTCTTGCTGCTAATCGAGGGGGGGGACTGAATCACGCACGCTTAAGCGGCAATAACTCATGCGACGCGTGGCGGTGGCTTAGGTTTGTCTGTGAAGCTACAGCACTCTCGCTGCGTAGTTACGCAACTGTTATGTTATCTGACGTCCGCTGCCTACCTAAGCGCTTAGTGCCGCACAGTATACTCGTAGCCCTGTATTGCCGGTTTGCAGGCTGATCCTTATACTGTGCGGTGCCGCGTTTGTGTATGTGTCGGTATAGCGTCCATACCATGGTATGTTGTGTGCATATTGTGTATGTGTGTGCGACAATTTGTTGCTTCTATCCGTGGATGTACCTAGGTAAAATAACCCCCACTCGTAGCGAGCACGTCCTTCGGCACCACATAATCCTAGGTTGGGTTACTTTAAGAACCAGACATCAAGGTCACGCACGATAGTTGCGAGAGGGACGGAATGGTATGTCATTATCAATAATCTATACGCCTTTCCTGCCATCATTATCCCCGCCATATAGACAAGCCACCGCCGCTCTCCAGTGTCAAAAGGGGAAAAAGAAAACACTGAGCCCAGATCCTCGTACAAAAATCGAACCTTTGTGCTGGCTCCGAGCTCTGCGCAGGTCAAGTCCTTGCATGAATCCAGATCGCCCGAGCCAACACGGCAACACCACGAGCGTCGTACAAGAGAAGAAACACCGTAGAACAAGTTTTCTTCCAACGCCGCAACCCTTGAACCCCGAAACTAGTCCGCCACGTCTGCAAGGCACTCGGAGTTACTTCAGTCGCCCAATACATCGTCCTCATCCATGGGCTCTGCCGGCGGCTCGTCTTCTTCTTCTTCATCATCGTCGATGATGGGGTCATCGAGCAACTCTCTGTTACGGAGATCCTGCTCGTCGCCTTCCTCCGGTTCTGCTTCGGCGAAAGGGTCTTCCTCGTCATCGTCATCGACCACGATCTCTGCGCTCTTCGCTGGCGCCTTGTCGGCTTCCTTTCTCTTGGCTGCGCCCTTCTTCTTGCCCTCTCCCCGCAGCTCCCTGAGATGATCGTCGTCGAGGAAGGCGACGACTTCCTTGTAGTTCGGTCCCAGCTTCGCCTTGTTGCGGTTGAGACGCCGACGCAGTTTGCCTGCGTGAGGACCCGAGGCATCAATCACCTTGGCCAGGATACCCAGAACAAGCTTGCCAGTCAGGTCACACAAGATCTTCTCGGCCTTCAATTCTGCTGCTTGCCGTTCCAGGTCCGTAAGTTCCTCGTCCTCGTCGTCCTCCGGAGGCAACTCATCGTCGACTGGGTCGTCGTCATCGTCCGGATCGTTGAGCGTCTTCTTGGCCCGCTTTGCATATGCGCCTTCGGCTGCGTCGAAGATGGGGATGATCTCGGCCGGGATGAGAGCGGGCGGCAGTTCCTCGAGCAGGGGCCTCAGCTTTCCGTACTTGGCCGCTTGCGGTCCGTGGACATGCGGTCGCAGGAATACAAACAAACCACAGGCGTCGCACGCACTGCCCGTGGCCGAGAGCCGCAGATCGTCATTGAAGCCACGTGACGATAGGGTGTGGATCAGGTTCTTCACAAACTCCTTACGAAGCATGACCAGTTGGTCGACTTCGGCGTTCGCAATGTTTTCTTCGTTTTCTATGCTGGCTTGCAGTCTTCGAACTTTCCACATAAAGTACAGCAGACAGCACTTGATAGCGAAAGCCACCACCTCATCTTCTGGGTCGTCAAGGTCGCCATCCGATTCGGTGAGCAAACCCCTGTGCACGATGCCCGTTAGCATCTTGATGGGAGGGTCGTTGAAGTCCTTGGCCGTGCCGGGTGCCTCGAGGACGTCGACGCAGTCCGAGATGCTCGTCAGCTTGCTCATCTTCTTCAGGACGTTCGCAAGCTCGGCCAGCGCAGCTCGGTCGAGGTTTCCACGGACGGAGAGCTCGCACGTCTTCTCGAAACCTCGTAGGTTGTTGACGCTGTTATCCCAGAGGACCGACAGTTTTCTGTCCACAAGCTCTTCGAGCTCTTCGTACTGCCGGGCGTGCAGGAGAGCAGCTGTGGCCTCATTGAGGACTGCCTGGTCAACGTGACGGTTGAACTGCGTCGTAATGGCATCAAGAAGTTTGTCATACGTTGCTGATTTCTGGCGTAGTTGTTGGAAGAGGTCAAGATCCAGGAAATGCTCCAGCCGTAGTATGATGCTTGCAACGTGGGGATCCGAGCCATATTTGTTCAGAAGCTTAGGAATAATATCGGCCAGCCGCGTGCCGACTTCCTCCTGCGTATCGGCGTCTCTTGCAATACGCTTCTTTGACCTGTCATGCTCGCCAGCCCCCTGAGTCAGGGTTTCCTTCACAGCAGTAGCCAGAACCTCGAGCAGGATCGCCTCCTCCTCTGACGTTGGGGCGACGGCCTTGCGAGTAGCTGCCTCTATCGAGTTGGTCTTGGACTTGGATCTAGATTTGGAGCTTGTGGTGTGGTCAAACAAGAGGTAGCCGGCAAGTACCTGCCAATTGCTCACCTCCGGCATCTTCTCGTAGAGGGAGGATGTGGCCAGAGCAATCCGCGTCTCTGGGAGGTTGGCGTTCACCACGTCGGCAGCCACGTCAAGTCCATGTCTGATTTCGTCCTGCTCCTGGTCCAATTGGGCGTTGTAGACTGCCAAGTTCTCGGCCAATGCTTTGATGTTGATCCAGTCCTTACGCAGAGAGTCGTAGTCTTCCTCCTCCTCGTTGCCGAAAACCTCCTCGATGGCATCGTTGCCGCCAATGTCGTCGATCTTGTTGACAATGACTTCCTGGATCAACTCAACGAAGAAGGGAACGACTGCCTTGCGCACTCTGGCCTCGTTCTCGAACAGCAGCTTGCAGATGGAATCCACTTCTTCCGGTTCGAGCATGCCGGAAGCGCGCAGGACGTCGACGACGCCAATCGCAGCAACGCGCACGGAGGCATCGTTGTCTTTTGTGGCCATCTCGACCAGGCGAGGTCTAAACCTGTCAATGAAATGAGCCAACTTCTCGGCGTCACGTTTCAGCACCCTGGCCAGCTGCTTCAGCACTTCCAAGCGCGTGGTAGGCGCGACATCGGAAAGCAGCCATCCTAGATATCGAAGGTACTCTGGGGCCATGTAGACCGTTGGGAGAGCACAGATCCAGTTGCCCAGGGCCTGTATGCACTCGGCACGGATCTTGGCGTCGATGTCTCGGTAACGATGGACGAAGATGATGTTGAAGAAGTCCTTGACCTTGTCATCAATCACCTGGCGGTTCTGGGTGGCAGTGTCGAGGGCCTTCTGCGTCTGCGCGACGAGCCCTTTGTTCTTGCCACGTCGGCCTGACTCGGCTTGCAGGGCTGAGCTTGACTTGGTGATTCGGTCGTCCAGCTGCCTGGTCACGACAATCATGGAGGTAAGCAGCGAGAGGCCGACGGTGGTGGCCGTATGCCGGAAGGGGCGCAGGGCCGATGAAGACATGATGCCCACCCATCGCTGGATGTTGTCGAGGAGCTCTTCATCCTTGTACAGGGTGTCTGTCTGGTGCAAGAGACTGACGAGCGACTCAAAAAATCCAATAAGCAGCTCACGGAAGTTCTTGCTGCTCTTTGCTCTTGATATGAGGGGGTACTCCGAGATGCTCGTCTGTACAAAACGTCATGTTAGCCCAGCCCAGGTTCATGGACCGTGACTCGGAGGAATGTTGACATACCTGCTCGAAAGCCTCCTCTAGCTCCGACAGCTTGTTGGCCGAGTTCTCCGGGTCCCGGATGTCGTCCTCGGTCAGATGCTGGTCGCAACCGGTGGCGAGGAGCACGCAGTTGATCAAGTCGGTCAGAGCAAGGGCGTCGTTCTCCTGATAACGCTGGAACCAATGTGCGGCAACGTCGTCGGACGAGTCGCCCGAGCCAAAGATGTCAGCTATATCGGAGTGTCAGCAGGCGGGTTTCTATCGCTGCATGGCTGCAGGTGCATCTGCATCGGCATCTACATCTGCACGGGGGCCGTCGTCTCTTACCGTAGAGGCCATCGCCCTCCCGCCGCGCGATCGCAACGCGCACCGTCTTCTTGGGCCGGTTCGGCAGTCTCACAGCAGGCGCTTGTGATGCGGAAGCAGTAGCTGGGGCGCTTCCATTGACCTTCGGCCTCTTGGCGGCGGGCTTCTTGGGCCTGGGCTTGGACTTGCGCTGTTTGGGAGCTAGGTCGTTTGTGTCGCTCTGGTCGTCCTCGTCGGATGCCTCGTCGCTCAATTGCTCGTCGGCAGAGGCGTCGTCGGGCTCCTGGTTCTCCGCGTCATCGTCGTCGTCGTCGTTGTCGTCGCGGCCTCTCTTGCGCCGCGACGTCGAGTCGTTCTGGACCTCCTCCGTAAACTTGCGCGGGGCCCTCACGACGCGTCCGGAGCGGCGGCGCGACTCTGCGGCCGAGGGCGAGGGCGTCGCGTTGTTGTCTGGGCTCTCCATGAGGGGCGGTCTGGCTGGTGACATCTACAGAGAAGTGCAGCGGAATGCGACCATTTCTGTCGCGGCGGTCTGTCGGTATCAGCGGTGTTACCCGGGGGTTGAGCGCGTCGGGCAGGAGGTGTGGTGATGATGATCTAGTGGGGATGGGCGAGCGGACCGCGTGTTTAGAAAATCATCAATCTAGGCAGGATGCGACAGGCTCTCTGGGCTCTGGGCTTTTGGGGGGGGATGGCCCAGCAGGCCAACCAAACCACCGCAATGCTCCCTGGAGCAAGGCACGTTAGTTAGGGATCTCCAGGTACGTACTGGGACTCCCTACTGCATGAAGGTACTTCGACTACCTAACTACTTAAGTAGGCAACCCAAGTAACTTAGCGGGATGTGTGACCCCCTATCCTGGTTGGCTGGGAACCTGGAGAGCGGGAAAGTCGAGTTGCGGCCTTGGATCTCAGGCCGCAAGACATCCTACGTACTATGCATCCACAGCTGTGGGACAGACTCTAGCTTGTTAATGTACGAGTTTCTGGAGTGATATTGAACGGTAACTTTGATGTTCACCGCTCGCGAGTGGCATAACTAGATCGCCCTATATTGGCCAGGTCTGTATCGGTTGGGGACTGACAGGGCCGGGGGTCTCCTTAGTGTTTGGACCTCTACGTGATCGGGGTTCTTCCACCGGTACTTCGGTACCGTAGGTATTGCTCTCGTTCTAGGCCATTGCCGCGGCGAAAAGGCTCACATCACGAACGGCTTGCCAGTGGAGGCATATATGCAGCGCAGAACATGCATCATTGTGGCTCTTCTCCATTGCTGTGATATAGCTGCGAAGTCCCGACATGAAGTCGCCCTTCCCAAAGTCCACGTCCTCGCCCGGAGAGGGCCGTATTGTGGTCAAATCGTCACCCAATAGAGTGTCTGCTCTGGAGAGCATCACGTATCAGTACCCTTTGAAGCTGATCTCTCCATCGTTCAAGCATGATCAGAAGAGTGTCCTGGTTTTCCTCCTATCGTACGGCGGTGGTCTGGTCGGTGGAGACCAGGTCAACCTTGCTATCGACTTGCAGCCAGACGCAAGACTGAGCATTGTGACCCAAGGGCACACCAAGGTCTTCAAACCAACTTCTCCAAATATAGTTACCAGACAGACCCTGCAAGTCGAGATCCTCGATGGGGCTGGCCTGTGTCTCTTGCCAGATCCCGTGCAGCCTTTTGAGGCTAGCAATTATGAGCAGACCCAGATATTCAAGCTCACCGGCGGCGCCTCTCTCTGTTTGCTAGATTGGGTGACCCATGGTCGGTCCGCGCGAGGAGAGAACTGGGACTTGCTTCGATGGGTCGGCCGCAACGAGATCTGGATGTCGAACAAGACCAACGAGTCTAAGGACAGGCTTCTCGTGAGGGATACAGTCATCCTCGATACCACACCTCAAGCAGCCCCTTCAGCACCGCTGCGAGATACAATGCATGGTAATGCCATCTTTGGCACCTTGCTCTTGCGTGGGCCATTGACAAAATCCTTGGGCGAGTTCTTCCTTTCGGAGTTTGCTGCGCTACCCAGACTGGGTGCGAGAGATTTCCGCACGGCAAAGGAGAAAGCAGCAGAAGAGTCAGGCTCCCCATTGGACAGATGGCGGGTTTCCAGGCTTGCTCAAGAATCCTTGGACAACGTGCTTTGGTCTGCTGCCCGTGTCAGGGGCTGCGTGGTGGTCAAGTTTGGAGCCTCGACGGTCGAGGCTGGTAGGAATTGGATTGGATCCATGCTCATTCAGGAAGGAAGTACGGCCGCCAACTTTGGGGAGGATGCCCTCATGTGCGTCCGCTAAACAGGAAAGATCGCCAAACATGTGTTTTTAAACTCAACCTCAGTCTTGGTGCGTTTGGTAACCATCTACCATATGGCGCCGCCTGCGTGGTGGCCGAGAAAATGGAATTATTGCGATCCAGAGTGACCGGACACCAGTGCCAGGCACTTACAGTGCCCAAACTCAAGACAGACATCCAGCTCTAGACGCCGATATAGACACCGATGGATATTTCCTAGACCTGATATTCACACCTATACGTCGTCAATCTTGCTTAGCAAAAGTCGCTGCTCTGGGGCAAATCTGAGCCAGTAATCAATCAGCTATGCTCTCGGTGAATAGTATGGGAAGATTATGTCCTAGTGAAGGGGTCTGGTCTCTTTTACAGAGTCACGGGTCTGTACTTTCAAATGGCCGGTCTTTCAACGAGAAGAGGCGATACCAGCTCGGGTAGTGCAGCCGATGAGGTTGACCAGTTGCTAACGAGAGATTCCTTGAGCCGTCGATCCAACCAGACGTCCTCCCCCTTGATACCAAGAACGCCTTCGCCGACCACGCGGCGGGGTTTCATTGCAACCAACTACCACCGAATCCAGTTTGTGTAAGTTGGGACGACCACCAACCAGCCGCACACAGGCCGACAAGTATGGGCCAGCCTACACCGAGAAGACCCCCAGAGATTGGAGTACTGGATCGACAACCCTGAACGCCGCATCAGGCAGGTCCTGGTGCAATCCGACCTTTCCTGGTTTCAGATGCCTACATACGACCTCGTGGAGTTCCAGGACATTCGGCTCACTGCTCATGTGGACTTCATGTCGGAGGAGCAGCTGATTCGATGGTTGCAGAGACTCCTGGTGATGCGGCCTGGCGTGAGCGACAATTGGTTTCTTTTCGACTAAGAGCGAGCAGAAGGTAGCAACTCGATGCCAAAATTTGGGGACAATCCGGTTTTGGGGAACAGACGAAAGGGGCGCCTGAGAATCTTCAGCACAGCGCAAGCTGTGGACATCACTGAAAGGGCCTCTCGACACATGGTGAAACGTGTCGATATGTGTCAATTTCTCGCTTGCTTTTTGAGTCTACTAAAGAAGGGTTTTCGTATAGATTCACACGAGAGGATTTGATGCTCGTTAGGAGAGTTGGTACATAGTGTCACGGATTCCGTTGTGCGGCCGTCCCCTCCCAATCCTCAATGTAGACTGCTGAGTGATTCCTTGGCCGGGGTATGCAACCCGCATAATTATCTGCCTGCAATGTGGAAGTGACATCGAGTAAACAATAAAGCGTAGGAAGCCAGGGACTAGGTACGTCGTAGTGTACAGATCGAAGGGGTATAGAAGAGGCTAGGCGAGGCAGGCGGTCACAATCGGCGCAATTCGTCCCCCACCTACGAATTTCTTGAGCTCCAGGTCACCCCACATCGCCTGGCGGGAGTCACAGTCAGCCAGAGTGGGAGGCCAGGCAGGATTGGAGTTCACTCGGTCCATCTCACTCTTTCAGCACCAATGGTCCGTCAACATGTCTTCTCGAGGTAGCACTAGGGGAGGTAGGGGCTCACGAGCCGGCCGAGGCGGCCGTGGCGCCTCTGCAACCGCTGCGACCCCCTCGACCAGACCTTCCATCGAGGACGGCACACCAGCAAGCTCTGCAGGCGGCGATGTCACCATCACAGACGCCCCGGCGGCACGAGCTGCCACGACAGATGCGGCCCAGTCCGCGACCCAGTCGCCAGCGCCCGCCGCCTCGGGCCGAGCCCGCTTCAGGCCGAAAAATATTCGCAGAGACGCTGCTGAGCGGCAGAAGCTGGAGGAGGAGCGCAACCGAGATCTACAGGCCAAGATCAAGATAGAAGAGCGCGAACAGAGAGATGCCGACCGTCGAGCGAGGCGGGGCGGCAGAGGACGGGGCAGGGGCAGAGGGGATGCCGGCGGTCACTTTGTCCGGCGGACCGTGACCGCCGAGGGTGTGTTCTCTGGCATATCGCAAGGTACGTTTTAACACCACAGAGCGCAGTGCGCATTCAGGCGCGAGACTGACCGATCTTTCAGATATGGTGAAGCAAGGAGGCGGCGCATGGGGGCAGAGATCCGGCGGTGCCGGGTTCAAAAAGGAAGGACAGACAGAGTGGGGTCCTCGATACCAGAATCGTCGCGCGAACGAGGTACGGGTCAACGTCGATTCCCTACGCGATAGTCATGCACCGGAGGAAAATCTCGGGGCCTCATCAAAAGCCTCTGGCATCCTCCCGGTTGGCATCATCAGAGTGGAGCACAAGGCCGAAGATCTCAAGGTGGCCACCAGTGCCGAGCTCGAGGCTGAGGAGCAAGAAGACGATGACGATGACGACCTTTTTGTCAGCACGCAAGACGCGGTCCGGCGCGATATCGAGATGGCCGACGACAACGAAGTCTGGAATGTAGACCCCAGCAAACCCGAAGAGCACAAGGACGTCAAGATCAAACCGGAACCCGGCACTGAGGAGGATGTTGACACAGAGATGGCGGACGTCCCGGTCAAGCCGGATATACCGTCCTCTCCGGAACTGCAGAAGAAGCCACTGGCCGAGGACATGGATGCCAAGACGAAAGCAAAGGAGAAGAAGAGAGAGAAGGCACTGCAGGACCGAGAAATCCAGGCCATGGCATACGACGCTGCATCTCTCCTCCAGGGACTTTCCATCAAAGAAGGCGACGCACAAGACAGAGACAACAAGTTGTTCCTCTTTCAATTCCCGCCAATCCTTCCACCTCTGCTCCATCTCAACGCCGACGGCAACGAAATTGTGGAGCTCGAAGATGACAAGGAGGCGGACAAGATTAGGATTAAGCCTGAGCCTGGAACCTCAGGTCCCATTTCCCTTAGCTCGGCCAGGCCGTCCGGAGGAGGCTTCATTGGCAAACTGAATGTGCGCAAGTCGGGCAAGGTGGAGCTGGACTGGGGTGGCCGTATCCTTGACCTTGGTATCGCCACAGATACCGATTTCTTGACTACTGCAATCATTGTAGATGAGCAGGAGAATGACCTCGCCTCAGGACAGGGCAAGGCGACAGCTATGGGCAGGATCTACGGAAAATTCGTGGCGACCCCCATCTTTGAGGAGGAGGCTGACTGGGAACCTGATCTGGAGGCTTTGAACCTCTCAGTCTGAAGAGGCAAGCCACTGCACGCAAACCATTGAATCAGGCGATGCCGATATACGCAAGGCTAGATCCTTACACTAAGTCGGCGATAAGGGAGCCATACTCTGAAGCTGGAGGCCTTGTATGAGCCGTAGTTCCGCGGTCCTTTCTCTACTACAAGGTACATCTCGGGAAGATCAGAGGCCACCCAAGGGCAAAGGCCTCACAATGTATGATAGAGCGGCATTCGCAGGATAGTTGAGATACCCCGGCGTCCGTCGCTAACATCACCATGGTCAGATAATCTGGCCAAAGAACAACAACTTGCGCTCCCGTGCCTCTCCACATGTGACAATCTTGATTCGTTGCCCCAAGAAATACCCCTGACTTACCGTATGAAGTGAGCAACAATGACTCAGAATGTTCATCAACAGGAAGCTAAGAAGACTCAGAGATTGTGTTAAAATGCATCCACACCAATCCATCGATCCCCATATAGAACCTGGGGGTCTGATAGGGTACCAGATATTACAAGTTCTCTTCTTGATATTCACAAGACCCAATCGCAATTCACACACATAAGCCCACAAAGCGCACAACCCCTGGCAGATAACGCACTTGACCCACAGACAGGCCAAAAACCCACCGGTCCGAGCCTCGAGGTCTTCCAGCTACAGCTCCGCCCCGGGGTCCTAGGCGAGCCCAGTCGCAAACGGCCCGTCTGCTGGAGCCCGTGGCCTTTAACTTTACGCTTGTACGCATTTGTGTATGAGGGTGTGTTCGTCTGATGTGGCCTGCAGATACGACGTCCAAAGGCAGGCCAAGCCGATAGTTATCACATACCCATGTCATGTACGGACGGGGCTAAGCAGATCACCAAACCGGCCGAGCGGGCTCATGGCAGGTCCGCGGCGCCCGAGACCAGCCCGGGGGAGCTCCACTCTTTGCGCGTCTCGCCCAGTCCGGAGATTTTCCTGTCTTGCTAATCTGTCACTTCTCACATTCGATGAACTTCAGCACAAATCTGGGATCTTTCTCCACAGTGGCTCATGCCTTTCTGTTGACGTAACCCCCAAGCGCAGGGCGGGAATTGCCGGATGCTACCATGCGTGATAGAGAATAGTCACATCAGAGCAGGTATAGCCCTGCAGGAGGAGTACGCGACCAGAGTGGTACTACGTCTGTTGGGTAGGCCCCAGGGAACCCCAGCGCTAGATCGTGTCATTCGAGGCCGTCGCGTGATCATGGTGCAAATAGCTTTAAGGAGTGGCAGACAATGGAGAAACGGGAGGCTCTTTAATTGGCTTCTGATAACCTTGATTTCCTCTCCAAGTGTATTCCAGGCATATGCCCAAGTGAATGTTACCCCTGCCCAAGCTTAAGCTTTTTTTTCCAATTCGTGACCCGATGAAATAACAAGCCCTAATGTATGAGAATGACAAAACGCCGCCTAACCCCAAGACCCAAGGGTATCAATATCCAAACGAGCCGCTGGCGGCGCCTCTCCCTCTATAAGCGGTACTCTGCCGCATACTTTTTCCCTTAAACCCGTCCCATGTTCCAGACTACAAAGAAAGTCATTACTCCCATCCCCAGTGTCGTATATACTGTTATATGTGTGAATGTGTATTGCGTGTTTGTGTTACAATGGCGAAGACAAAGATATTATGAACGAATGAACCATAAAGTAGACCTCTTCTCTGGTGGCCAATTCTCGGTGGTCACCGATGTGAGCCCAAGCCGACTCCGCTATCCGAACGGGCATAGACTGGCTCCATGCTGGTGAGTTCAATCTCAGATGAACTCGGGGAGTGATTTGGTGGCCATGTGTCGTGATGCGCGGAGCGTGTAGAGGGCCGCGGCGAGGAGGTGCCCTCGATGACGTATACTTCGCTGCGGACTTCGATGCGGCGATGGACGCTGATGCCGTTCGACGCAGGATGAGCCGTGCCATCAGGCGAGTCCGTCGCTCTCTCGGAGATTCGGGACATCAAGGAGAACTTCGATCCTTTGCTGTGCGCGTCGAATGTCGGAGATGAAGGTGAGGCCCCCTCGTTCCTCGCATAGCCTGCCTCCATATCGATTGCTGCCACGTCTTTTGACCCGAAGCCGGGCATACCACGTGCGCGGCTCGGGTTCGTTCCATGGTGCCCGTATGACGACGGGCCCGTACGCTTGCTGTTCTCGGTGGATTGGAAGCCTCTAATCCTCCAAGCGCGGAGCAACGGTCTGATGGTCACCAGGCTCGAGGCGATGATGGCGACGCCTGGCTCGATCAGAGTCCAGACCATGGCATCGGTCGTAGCAACTAGAAAACGTAAGACACAGACACACAAAACTGCTAGCCATCCATAAATACTCACAGAGGAGATCCTCGAGGTCGGTGAGATCTGCAAGGAACTTCAAACGGATGAGCGTTGCAATGCTGGCGAACACGCCTAAACTCAATATCACAATGACGGTCGCCTTGGCTTGGTTGGTCATCTTGACACTCCAAACAATCGGTATCGGAATCAGCGCATAAAACCAGTCGGATAGAATAGTCATGACACTGAGTGCATAAGCCGCGCTTACGATCTGATCGGCGCTGACACAGAATGCAGTAGGGTCGTTTTGAAGAATCGTGTAGTCCCACTGGGCCTCGCTGCAGTAATGATAGTCAGCAAGAGTCGAGATTCGGCGCCTCGGGAGGATAAAATATTGTTGCCATGAAGATTTAACCTCTTCGACCAAACGCTTGGACAGATAGCTTCTGCTGTTACTTACAAGGGGTGGCACTGGAACAGGTTCCAGAAGAACAGGACAATACTCCAGATGCTGACAATCACGATACTGCCGTATATCGCATATCTGTATCGCTTCTGCGTAGCCAAGCGTAGCAGGAAGATTCCTATGGAGAGTTTTATGAACATCATGTTTGCGATGTACGTTGCTGTTGCGAGTGCCTGGTATTTGAGTGCTTGAATCTCGTCATATTGGTCGAGGGACTTGTTGTGTCTTCCCACCCCGTAGTAAACCCCGCGTAAAATGAATCCGCAGGAGATCGTGTAGTTTGCCTGAAAGAGTCAATAAATCATCCCTCTGCGGGCAGAGAGTACCAAAGTGCTGACCTGAGCTACCAGCATAAGCCAATCATCGGCCTGAAATCCTTTCAACATGAAAGCCCGCACATACGTTCGTAGGAATACAGAGAGCCAAGTCAGAATCAGAAAAGCAATGGAAGTACCCACAAGAGCACCCCCATTGTTCTCCGTCGACACAGTGGGATCCTGAGCTGACATGGCTGCAGTAGTCCTACCAGAGGCCCGATCCAATGTATGACAGGATTCAAAAGAACCGAAGGAGGGAGAAGTGGTACAAGAATCCGGCAGCCAAAGCAATCATATAACCCAGCCTGGGCAAGGGAAGAACGACTAAGCAATGCATCAAAGCGACTTACCAATCTGAGAGTTCACACTCTGAAGCGTAAATGGGTCTGGGCTGGGCGTCCACCGGTATCCGAGTGCAAGTCAGGCCAGCCCTGGGTTTCCAGGCCAAGAGTCCCTTGTCGACAGGAGACCAAGTACAACTATGCCTGTACAAAGGCAGAAGAGCCAATGGCGCATGTATTTTGCCTAAAACGTGCAGGGAGATGGCTGCAGAGCCAGTCGTCCAGGTACCAAGTCGGAAAGTATCATGGCCCGGGAAATACTCGCGGGTCTACTTAGACCTTGAGCTGTGTGGGTAGTTAGTTCACTTCAGCCGCTGGCCCACAATGGAACACACTCGGGAGCTACCCGAAGAATCAGAATGGCAGCAGCCCAGAGATTCCCATGCAAAGATCACGCCGCAAGCCCCTGTTCCATGCGGCGTCCCTGGCGCCCTTGCAGCGGGACCGCTCACCAGGGTTGGCGGAAGCTGGTGGGATGCGACCATGCGGGCCCGGAAAGTATCACGGAGACTGGGGTATAGAAGCCCGGAGAGGCATGGCTCGACAAAATTGCCTATTGCAGGTTCCCATCCCGTAGATGGCGTGTTGCGGAAGGCTGGCATCGTGGGAATGCATACACGTTTGGTATAACAGGAGGCTGTTTGTGTCTAATTGTGGTCACTGGTCACAGGCCTGATCTTGTGCTGGTCGTGAGAAGTCGAGAAACAAAAGAGTGAGTAAACTTACCTACTTGCCGAATACTGCACCCGTACAGTCAAGCCATGACTAGCACGTGTCACCGTCGTCTAGGCCATCTGACTTTGCGCCACATACTTCAAGACCACCACTACTACGACACACGAGAGCAATGGGTGCAAAGCATCATCACTCAATACGGAAAGGTACACTTTCATCCTGCCGGTGAGGGTGTAGACTTGACGCCAAACATGAAGCCACAATTTGGGCGTACTATGTATGAGGAAGGTCCGCGAAGCTAACCAGCGCCGCTGATGGGATGTGGTCCTGGGCCGAGGCCAAGCCGTCCAGTGTTAGGCGCGCGTTCGGGTCCCCTGCCAGCCCGCTGAACGGCGGCAAGCCTGAGCGGCTTGCGAGCACGAGCACGAGCAGTCTATTTTCTGGGGCCTGCTATCTTTGTTCTGCTCCGCCACCCACTTACTTCCAAGGTTGCCATTAGCTGCCACTTTATCAGAATCTCCGCGCGACTAGAGATGGCTAAGTGAACCCAGTAGAGCTAGCAACTTCAACCGATACCATCTTACCGTGAAGATTAAAGAAAACTCTATGTGCTCGTCCAGAGCAAGTTGAGTCATATCCCAGGGCCTCGGCACGTGTCGACAGGATGGCCCTTGACAGCCACGCGGCACCTCGCGCCATGCTCTGCCACGGCGCAGGACCAGATGCAACTCTGCGGCCGCATAAACTACATACCTACGAACCTTCATCGAACGCAATTGGCACCGAATTGGTGGGCTTTCCCGGTCCGTGTATGACTGTGAAGCAAGCACCACGCCCGAGTCGTTGGCTGCCATCGCAAACGGCCCACGATGCCGCGCCATCAAAGAAGGTTACAAGCCAACCAGGAACCAGGGCATAAAGGCACTTTGGGCCGTCATGTCATTTGAAGCATCCCCCGAAGCATCGCAAGTCAGCATCCAATGTTCGATGCAATGGCGGGCAAGCAATTTCGGGTCGAGCCAGTCATTGCCCGTGTCTGTAGCCGACTGCAACTATGATACGCGACTGGGTCTCGGGAAATCGGGAAGGCAACTAGCACGCCAGGCCGATGCAGGGACACACGTTCTAGAATGCCACCACAATAGTCAGTTCTTGCTGCCGCATCGGCTGGCCGGGTCGGGTTGGGAAAATCATGCGTTGCCTCCTGGTCGCGCCGCACTCTTGCTGCAGTGCACCACCAGTGTGCAGAGCTGCTTTCGCGATGCGTGCTACTAGCGCCAACATATCAACAACCCGGCTCAACATGGGACGGGTGTCTTTGTCGCCATGGTCCATCCCAAGTGGCTTACCGTGCTGGCAATCCATGTCGATTCATGCGAAACCACGCATCGCTCAGGGAAAGAAAACAGAAATCAGTACCACCTGAAGCTTCCTGCTGACAACCCATCTACTAGTACTGGTTAGGACCTGGAGCATTAGCACATAGCAATGCTCGCCAAGGTGATGTGCCATTTTGAGGACCAACGCGACAACTCACATTCGCAACTTACCACAGTCAGGAAAACAGCGCCAGCGACGCCCATTCGGTCGATTCGGCTGCACTCGAGGCCCCTTCCCTGCAGCTTGCCAGGCTTGGGTTCATCCAACCCCCGTCCTGTTTCATCCTCCTGATCAGCCGCAGATGATAGACCAGACGCTAGCAACTAGGGAGTCCCTAGAACTGCTCGTCACAGACAGCACACCGTGTCCATGCTGCTTTCCAAGCATCTCGGCGGACCCAGCAGTCTGGGAGACGGCAACCATGGTACAACAACCCCCTTAACTCATCTGACCATGGCAATGGTTTCTTCAAACGCGTTGGAAACCTTTATGGGTTGATTCCCGCACGGCTGCTTGACTACGGTCGATTATTGAGTACCGAATGGCCAAGCAGCAAGTAAAGACTGTACCAAGTGCTGTTCCTATAAGATTATGCATCTTATTTAAGCTGGCTATCAAGACACGTCGGCAAACTCGGAATGCCCCTGTACCATTTTAGCCCAACCGTCTCAACCAGCATCTCCTTCCCCACGCTTTCTAGATATCTACCTTGGCAACTTGGTAACCAACTAATGTAAACTCCGCAACTACAATCAATATCTTACTAGCTTTGAGCGGGACTAGGAGACGAGTTCTCAGATGGGTTTGGACGGGATAATCTCATTTGTCACTAGCTTGAGTAGCCTGGAATCGAGACAAGGCACAGGCTGCAAGTGTCCACGAGCTATGATCTACCGTAGCCGTCGAAGCAGATGCGCCCAAATTCTCATACAATTAGCGGGTCCCAGTAATAATTCGGAATAATTAAAGGCGAATGGACGAGGTTCTGAGCAGCCCGTCCTTGTGCCTTCTCCATGCTGGTGCTCTACGGCACAGAAGAATTCAGCTTCGTCCAATGATGGCGCGCGCCACCAGACGAACCGTTTCAAGTGTCTCACTAGCAGACCATACCAACCACGTCGCAAGGTACACGCATTAATTTGCATTGGAGTCGGGCTGCAAAGTGATGAGGCGGCCCTAGATATAGCGAACGGGGTATGGCTTGTAGCACACTTGACCCTAGCTCGCGCTCCTTTCCACAAAGGTATGTGAAGCACTCGGTGTTATGGACATTAGCGACTGTAAGAGCTACCTGTTGGCGGAATTACTTGCGAGCGCTGGTCGCGCTATGAACGTCTGCCAACAAACTACCAGGGGTCTTGAACATGGCGGCCTCTTCAGAAAGGTGCATTACCACGGGCCTGAAGTGTACGCATCAGACTCGTCCATCGGGTGAGCATGAAGAGCTCACCATGCGGCGTCCGTCGGAAGTGCTGGCGCTCTCTCATGTATGAGTGATCTTGATTTCTACGTGGACCCAATCTCGCATTGCGTTTGCCAGTTTGTATCAACAGTTAGTATCGATGGTTCCCAGGTGTCCGAGATAGAATCAAAACGAGCCGAGAAAATCTAACCGCTTTCCAGCCGTTTTGTCAGATGACATTGTAGAAACGGAATTCGCGTTGTTGCTCCATAATCAGTCGCAGTCGATCAAGAAAGTCGGCTGCAAATCTCAGTAAACTCAAATGATCATCGATTTCCCCCATGAGTTCCCTCTGCTCTATGCGCTGGAAATTGAGCGAAGCGACCCTGGTGTGTACTACAGCGCCAATGCTGTAATGCATAGTCAATGGCCTCTGAACCTCTCTGTGTATTGCGGAAGTTGTAGGAGAGTCATGATTGGAAGGAAATAACTACATTGCACTGTATAGACCCAGCGAGTACTATGTCTGCGTTACAGGTGGTAGTTGGTCTTATATTCGGGGACTCAAACCCACAACTAACTTCCGCTTCCGAAAGTCCGCTTCCGTGAGCAATCCGCTCCGGCCGGCCCTGCCCCGCTCAACTCCGTCACAATAATAGGATTTTCAACATCTCGCACATGGACACGCACAATCTAACGTCTTCGTTCCACTGTACATTTAAGATTTTTGACAGCGGGAGTTTCTTTTTTATTCTTTTTTCTCCCTTTGACCCTGGATTGTAGCCGGGCAATAATATTCCGCTCGATTCTGAGTTGAGTGCCAATTGCAGTCCGAAGCTTCTTCCACGCTGTCAGCTCTGCGCGATTTACGCCAACTTGGCCGCGCACCCATCAAGTCACCTCATAATCGAATCACGACGAGATACTCCCCGCAAAGAACCATCATGGCATCGTCTTTGTCTTACGCAGCCTTTCACTACGGCAGCGACAGCGAATTGCAGAGAGTGGGAGTGTGGGAGGTGGATACGGTGGCGTCGGAGAAGTCTAAATACTGGATCATGTACTGGCCGTTTTGTCAAATTTGTTTCGTGGCGTGATATCTAACTATCCGATAGCTATATTCATGGAGGTGCCTGGAGAGACCCTCGCATAGATCACAAGAGCTTCATCCCAACCATCGATGCAGTCATCTCATCGCAGGATGAATGCAAGTCCTCCATTTCTGGGTTTGCGTCAGTAGACTACCGACTGAGCCCTCATCCTGGATTCCCACAGGATCCGGAAGGCACCACACCGCGGGATTACCGCAATGCATTCCACCCAGACCATATCAAGGATGTCTGGTCTGCTTTGCGGTCTCTCCAGGAAAGATACGCGTTCGGCAGCAACTACGTTCTCTTGGGTCACTCGGCCGGCGCGACGCTGGCTCTGCAGTTACTTATGGGTTCAACGGCATTGAAGGGGTCCGCCCCACCAGCCGATGTTGCGTTACCAGCTGCAATTGTTGGTCTCGAGGGTATTTATGACCTGCAAGGCCTTGTGGACCGGCTAGGGCCCGAGTATGCTGCCCTGTTCGTTGGGGCCTTTGGCGACTCGTCGAATTGGAGCGACGTCTCTCCGATGAAGTTCACAAAGAGTTTCAGGTCGGCCTGGAGCGAGGAACACCTTGTGGTCCTTGGCTGGTCTCCCGAAGACGAACTGATTGATCGACCTGAGATTGAGGGGATGCAGAAGGTCCTAGAAAAGGATAATGTCAACACGCTAGCGTTGACGGACCTGAGCGGGACGCATGATGGAATGTGGGAGGATGGCAGGCCATTCGCCCAGGTAATACGCAAAACTCTGAACCACTTGAAGAGGTAGGCAGGAATAGATGCGGAAGTTCAAGTCTTTTGCTGGGTTTCAAGCAGAAGCTTACATCAGACTAAGGCTTCCGCAGCTCTGGGCTGAGTATAACAAGGCAATCGAGCCAGATCTTCGACAATGATGAGGCCAACAACAGACAGGGGCGGCAGTGGCGGCTTTAGACATCAATATCTGCGAAACGGCCAAAGTGGTGAAGGCATAGTATAAAAAAAAGGTGTGGGGACCAGACAGTGAATCTGGAAGCTGGTTAGTCGCTTCTGTTGCGACTATTGATGGGACTGTCGTCTCGGTGGGCAACGATTAGCCTGACCGATCGCCGCAATAGTACAGCACATGTAAGACTCATCACAGCTTGGTTCTGGTGCATTGTACACCGCTGTAGCTTCCACATTTTTGCTGAAAGGAATGCAAATACTTGTGGTAAAAATATCCATTGTGGTAATCTGACTGTTGCCATGAAGACCCAGATGTGCGAAAACAGGACGGAACTTACAATAATAACGCAATTGTCTGTTTCCCACCATTTGGCATGGTATCTTTGACGATGTTGTGTTGAGTCAGAACATGGGTTACTACTAGGTCTCCTAATACGTCAAGACTTAATTGGATAGGTCTGCGTCAAGATATTCGCCCAGAACATCCCTGTGAGGAGTTTCCCGCCCGGTAGTTATCTAGCTGGCAATGAATAGACCGCGACGCTTCTGAAGGGGAGCGAACGGTAACTGTCTTCTACCAAACGTGGATATTACCTTCTTTCAAAATCACTATCAAGATGCGAACTGGGAATCGACGTAAACCAACTGAATAAAGAAAGGGCCATAAACTAAGAGCAATGTCCTGCCTTTTACAGGCTTACATGCACGGCTTGTACGATTCGTATTTTAAAATCTCTAAACACCCTTTTCAGCATGGCACGGGTTGTCAAAGAAAGAAAGAAAAAAGTCAGGTAAACGCGTGATAGTTGATTCGTGTCCCATAGAAGAGGGCCAAACATTACCAGGCACCTGTCAACGATCCGCATTGAAAGAAGAGCGAGGACAGTCTGGCTCGGGTATCTTCAAGGATATTCTCTCTATACAAGATGGTTCTCAGTAGATAAGTTGGTTCACCATCTCCCAAGTAATTTGGGGAGGTGTGCTGATGAATCGTAGCTTTCAAGAGGACCAGCATCACACTAAAAATGAGGACCTAAAGAAGAGGGAAGAAGAAAATTAAGCCGATAATGGACTTTCTCCTGCGTCTCTACGTCCAGTGTTCTCCTAATCAGCCGTTTGTGTAATCTCGAACCTTGGAACTCTAGATGCTGCCGCAACCCATCTTCTCTCCGTTAGCCATCTCTATTCACATCAATTAGTATTCTAATAATACCTGTCATGCTCCGAGAAACTCTACAGCCTATTCATTTAGGTTCATGGGCAAATAGGGACATGTTGAGGAGCCAACTATCGAGGCACGTGGCGTCGCTTCCATCCAACAAGAAGATGATTTTATGACAAGGTCAAAACTCTTGACATCATGAATGTCGGGAAGAATGGATGAGTGCTATCCCATAGTCGCTACTTCTTTAGTGCAGATCAGTGTTAAATCTGCTCTTTCCAAGAAGATTCAGCAGCCATGTAGTCACTAAATAGAACTTACGTATGCCGCTCGCCGCTGTACCTTTCGGCGATGCGGACAGATGGGATAGAAACACAAGCTGCGGGAAACATCATAGGGCTTTATCATGTCCTCTGGTAGAATCGCTACCCTCTTCCATAGTATGGCAGGGCGAGCACCTTCCATAACTACTGTTCTATCCAGGGAGCCATTGAAACGTTGCGTTATTGGGAACTCCTGGATTCAAGGAGCAATAGACTCGAACCGGATGCTGATGATTAGTACCACACGTCCGATTCTGCTGTCATACATTTGGACATTGTTCTGCCCTCGTTATGCATGCTAGCAGTCCTTCCAAAAGCCCCAGCCAGCCAGCCTTGTCATGATAACGGATAACAGGTCTCCTTAATCCATTACAAAAGCTCACATCCCCATCTACCTCTCGATATGGAGGACGCTTGACATGATGTGAATCTTCAACCTTGACTGCCAATAGGAGTTTCCAGACTCCGATGACTTCTTCCTCGAGCATGACATTCTCACTCGAACGGGAGGCAAGGGAAGAGGATTAGATATTCTGCCATTGTTGCTCAGGCGACATTGCTGGATAATCCCACGACCAAGAACAAAACCTTGAATTAGTATTAAGTGGACCTTTGCCACCTTGGGCGCCCCAATGCCATCTATTCAATCGTGTATATCAACGGAGACGCACCCGAATGGTAGTATTTGCCTGTTGGTCGCGCATTTGGCAGCCTCGACTCTTCTGGCAGCGAGAAATCTATATATCCGCGGTTCGCCTTAAGTGATGAGCACTGCATCACTAGTCGATAAAAATGCAGCCCATAATGAAGTGAATAAGTAGCAAGCACAGCAGACGGTGCATACGCATCTCTGCCTAGTCGAGACTTGCAGCGCAGCTAATGTCAGCCTGCGTGGTTCGTAAGCATTGATGAAGCACGGCGGGCGAGATTTACGCATCGATTATGCAGAATGCGTCAGGTAAAGAATGGACCAGTTAAATGTCTTACGTGTTGAGATAGCACGTTTGGAATGGGTCGTCGACATCGAGATTTCGTAGGTTGATGCATTTTGCCAGTACTTCCCTCCCATGTTTGGTCGCTCTAGCCACACCACTCACGGTAGCAATCGCCTCGGTATAGCCGGTTCGCTATCCAGCACTTTCTCAAGAGCGCTGCCGACTTCCTTCACGTAGCAGCCGACGATACTCCCATACTCTGAGTATTTGGACTCCTCAGCATGATACACACCATGTAGTCTATCCCAAAACCTTAGTATTCATTAGTTTTGTCGCCCTCCTCGGACATGGAAGTGCATTTTTCATTCACGTAGTCTGGTATTTCGAAAGCGGAGTCCAGAATACGAGTATGTGCCAAGTCACAGTGAACCTGGCTTGCATGCCTGTTGCAACGCTTAAAGTGTTGGCATTATACATTGTCAGAACAATCCTGGTCTCTCAATATAAAACTGCATAATCAATTGCCTCTGTCAAGGATAGCTACGACGGGCCGATTCCCTTTGAATGTAACGATGGAAGTCAGTGATTACTTGACATCACACAGCTTCCGCATCTGTAGTTTGGCCAAGACATGATCCGGCCAACTACCGGCCAACTACCTCGGCAGACGGCTATTAATACAAACCCGCGGAAAGGCAATGTGGTATCCTGGAACTCGTTGAGTCCATACGCAGAGAACTGACCGATCACTCAGAACCGCGGTTCTGTAAGGAAATCACAATTCCAGCGGGACTTTGGGATTATGAATGGGCATTAGGTAACAGTTTCTATATTGTACTGCATAATTGAGCGAACCTGGCAAACTAGTGAGGCAGCCATAAGAGGACCGGTTATACCCAGAGCTGTAGTCCACCAAGACGCGTGACCGTAGCAATCTCACGCAATATACCTAAACTCGGGGTGTCTGTATCCCAAATCTGCCTTCTGCTCTTCGGTTAAACCCTCTAGCCTGTAGTCGCGGCCGCCTCTGGCCCTCAGCCGATTCTCCCACATGCAGTATACTATGCCAAGCAGTGACAGGAATAGGACAGCGAACTGAGCGCCCAGGTTGATGGAATGTCCGATAGGGTAGGTAGGTCCGTCTTTGGCCAGGTACGCCCAAGTTGCCACGATACCGCCTGCAGTTCCGAGTGAGACGATGTAACCACCCGATACGGCGCGCACAGCCGGCCCGGCCGAGTTGTTGAGACCCCAAGATAGGAAACCGGGGCCTCCTGGGAACGCGCCAATAGCGACAAAGTAAATCCCCATGTACTTGAGATTGGCGCTGTCACTCCATCTGAGGATTGAAAATCCTGTAATGCCTAGGAATGTGAATGCAGCCAGGTATATTCCACGCATTTTGGTTTTGTCGCTCACGAACGCGATGGCAATAGCAACCAGCGACGCAAGGACGTAGGGAGGTACGCTGTACAGTTGCGCCTTTGTCGCGGTCCAGCCCAGATCCGCTAGTACGGTGGGCATGAAGACGGACATGCCCTGGACGGTGATGTTGATCATGAAGAATCCGCCGGCGCATATGTAGTTCATGATGTTGAACACGGCTCTCTTGATGTGCTTCGGCTTGACGTTCTCGTTGGAGTCGGACTTGTGCTCGAGCCGGAGCCGCTCCTCCGCGATCCACTTCTCGCGGTCGTTAAGGCGCTTCGACGTAGAGGGACTCTGGGGCAGGATGATAGGTGCCAGCACGCCGATGATCATGGTGATAAGGCCTTCGAAGAAAAAGATGTTGCGCCAGCCGGCGATGGGTGCCGCGGCCGTGCCCCACGCGGGAATCCGGGTCAGGACGGTTGCCAGGAGTCCTATAGGCGATAAGTATACTCACACGGTATTAGTACCATGACCTGGGGACTTACCTCCGAATGCTCCTGCCATCGACGCGGCTGAGACGTATATGCCGACTCTGAAGTACAACTCCTTTCGCTTGTAAAAAGAACTTAGGAAGAAGGCGATACCGGGCATGGCACCGCCCTCAAAGACGCCAAGCAAAGCACGCAGTCCGCATAACTGCTCGAATGTCTTGACGAAGGCGGTACACAATGACACAAATCCAAAGCCAACCACGAGCCCAGGAATGAAGTAACGCGGCCCGACTCTTTTCAGAACGATGTTGCTGGGAACCTCAAAGCACAGATAGACGATATAGAAGATGGAGAGAGCCCAGTTGAAGCGATAGCCACTGAGGTCCAGCTCTTTGTCCATGCCTTGGATTCGCGCGTTTCCGATGTTGGCACTGTGGTCCTGTATTAGTCTAGGGTGCCCAAGCTCTTGCGATGAGCAAGTGAATGGGTGCGGTCCTCACCGGTCGAGAAAGCACAGCAAGTATAGAACCGTGACGGTGGGCACAATCTGCCAATCAAGCTTGTGCCTGACGGCCGTCTCCTCGGCTTCGGTCCATAGCGGCAGCTCTTCAGAGCTACTGGCCTCGGGCGCCTCGACCTCGATGGGGGTGGATTTCTCATCCGACATGTTGCCGTCGCGTATGGAGCAGGACTACCGTTGCTGCAGGCACTGAAATGCAAAGACGACAGGGCCGCAAGACTGCAAATCGATGGAATTCGCTGCTACTTAAAGGTCCGCAAGAGCAGGGGGCAGCACGGAGGGTCCCAACCATGCTTCCTACCACCCATCCCTACCAACAGCCATGTACATGATTCATCCTGCACAACTGAAGAACCTGCTTCCTTCAGGTTGAGCCTAGACTGGGACCCATATTACGGGTCTCCAGGTCGGCAGATACTTTCATTAGCACCCGGGCTCTCTGATTCGTGGGACAGCCTCTATCCTGGCTCTTGCCGAGCCGGTAAAACTGTCAATTAGGGACAAAGGGCCTTCATTGGCAAGGCCCCCATGACCGGACAACACCTATTGGTCCACTTATAACCGTACTCTACCCCACGACCCGGGGGGCTGATCCCTTGGCTTTGCGGGGAAGCCCACCAAGCCTACAAGTCTGTTTAGGTAGCTCGGAGGAGTGTGGAGGAGTGTAGCGGCCACAAGCTTGGCTGGACTCCGAACCCACAAACACTACGCTCTCGCCTCTAGGGCTCAGCGTGTGATCAACTGCTGTGGCATCTCAAATCATTGCGTAAGCAAGAGGCACAACAGTATCATGTCTTATAGGTTGTCTCGGTAGTGGGGATGCGCCGCCGATTACCCGGCCTGTGGTGCGCCTCTTTTTGACAACTCATCATAGTCGAAGACACGGCGGCCGGGGAGAGACCACTTTGTGCATCCAACGCGGCGCAGGACCGAAGCGTTGTTTCGTGCGGGTGAAGGCTGTTGGAGCCGTCGAATCGGGAGATGGGATATTAGTATGGGAAGATGCTTTACATGTCAATCATGGGGTCCCATGTGGGCGTCCCGAGGGTCTGGAAGCTACAACGTGGCGAGGCACTCCCCCGCCTTCAGCTAGATGGCGCTATGCGAGGGTCGAGGTTGGCATCGAGTCGGGATCCAAGGCTGTGGAATGATGCACGAGATTGGCAGAAACGTGTGACACTAAGCGCTGACTGCAGTGTCCCAATACGGCAGTGGGCATCATCTTTCTTCCATCGAGCAATGCCAAATGCCCGTAATGCGTCAGCCCTAGAAGCAATACCGTAACTTCCAGTATACTGTGAGTCCCTCCAAAGCGCATATCTGCCATGCCTTTTTTTTTTTTTTTTTTTTTTTTCCCCTCTTGCCGGGTGGGAGGCTCCTTAAAATAAATATAGAGTGTGGCCACCTAAGAACATAGCTAATTTAATTACGTCGCTCCATGCACTACCGGCCTAATGCCAGGTCAAGGTGGTTCAAATCGACGTGAATGAACCTTTCGTCAGATGGAGGGTTAATTTCTTCCTCGGCGAACCTCTGGGTTCAGATGGTCCTCCTGAAATTAGTACTTAGCATCGACCACACGTAGGTGGCCAAACTCGGTTGAGCTTTCACCAGTTTCTGTACGATCAGGCCAAGAGATTACACGCCAAGTCTGGACAGCTGAGTCTATGAAATATGGCTCTGTATGTAGAACCTCGGTCTGATTTAATGACAGTGTATACATATCTGCACCATGTCGATTCGTGAAGGAACAACAGTTGACGCATTCGGAGTCGACGATTGTATAATGTCAAAGACTTGGGGGTGGAATTCAGCTCAAAGAAGCAACAAAAGACTGTCAACCAAGGGCTAAACTGGCTATGTACCATGGCTGTTGAGCGCATCGGTTCACGGCGAAGGCCGCAGATATGTTATCTCTGATACTTTCTATTGTGACATTGATGGCGCTGGCAGAAATTTTGGCGCTCACCAGACGAGATACAATCAATTTGGGTGCAAAATATCTGTGGAATCTATGGGGCTCTCTTTAGAAGCGATCAATGACATCGCCCAGGATGCTTCGCGTCGAAGTTACGACGGCCCATGGCTTTTTTGGCCTTATTACATCCTACAGAGAAATTGTGATGCAGCCATAGTCATCAACCTCGAAGCATGCGTCGTATCAGACAGTGACCTGGACGAGGACATTTACGGACCCTACTTCTTGTTCAGACATAAGCCCACTTGTCAGTGTGTCGATCTGAGTTGTCTCACTGTCGATATGAGTGCTTTACCCTGGCTCAACAAGTTGTCCGTAAAATACTCCAAACAGCTAGCGTCTCAGTTCTCCAAGTATCCAGAGGACGACAAAGTACCCTCGCATACCGTGAACTCGTTTTATCGCGCCATTTGGTTTACTGTCCTCGAAAAAGCAATAAAGCCAGACTCCAGACCGAAGAAGAGTCCGGAGGTAGCATCTCTCAGCCCTTCGACATCTGATCCGTGGGAAGTAGCCGACTTCATATTTCTCGAGCTGTTGAGGTCATCCCGGAGTGAAGACGGGACTTCCACTGAGGAAAAGCGGGAGTACAAGGACAGCCTTCGGATGCCACAAAGCCAGTTCAGAACCTTGATGTGGCACCCAAAAGTACTGAACTCCGTGGGTAAATTGGTCAGAATCAACTCCACAGTTATGCAAGAGGCAACCGAGAATCTCGACGAGGTATGTGATGGATTCAATGAGTCTCTCTGGCCAGAAACCGAGCCGCTGACTTTTGGAGAACATGGCTAGGTTTACAGAGCAATGGAGCGCATCGCTAAACGAGCTAGGGACTGGCACACCAAATACTGCAACCGAGTATCGGGAATCGGTGAAGTCGCTGGACCTGGAAGAGATCCAACAGCTAGCCCAAGTGGGTGGATTTCTCCCGAATCTGCTGCATGTTGATCTTGAAACGAGAACAGAAAGCTGCTTGACCGCAAGAATCCCAAGTGGGAGCACTGGAAGAAAGTCGAAGAAGCCTGTTGATATTGACAAGCGACCAATTTGGAGGCCCGCAGGCTGAAGCAAATCGTGTCATGGCCTTCGGAGTGGCTAAAATTCAGGCAACCCAAAGTTGTTACAATAACCATCATAAGTTCAACAAGGGCATGATGGCAGGTAGCAAGAAACTCTGAGGCTCGATACTCTGACACAAGAACGTGAAATTGGTCTATAGTCATATCTATCCCAAGCTCATCCAGCAAGCATTGCATACCTCCAGACACCAAAGATTCAATACTGAGTGCATAAGCGGAGGAAACAATAAAGTAAATGGATATGGTTTTTTGTCAATGCCAGTTGGGCGCTTTACTGACGACTGAGAAACGCCGGATCAAATGCATTATTAACATTATATTATTCCTAAGCAAATATTCCAGTAAATAACCACCGAACTCCTATAGTTTTGAAGCATACGTCAATCACGCTTAAGACAGTCTTTTCGTACGCCGGATCCGCTCCAAATAACTCCACGCTTAAACAAGAGCCCAAAGTCCACTGCCCACAGAGAACTTACACACCAACAACACAACAACCGCCAAGATCTCAACGGCACCGCTCCAGATCTGGGCGCCCAAGTAATTTCCAGCACTCGAGTCCAAGATAGCACCAGCGATCGGTGGGCCGGCCAGCGTCGCAAAAGCCAGGAATCCGCATACCAAGCCGAACCTAGATCCCATCTGCCTGTATGGAGCCACCAAAGTCAGCGAACAGAACGTCATGGCATACAACCGAAAAATCAACCGGATTCGACTGTCGTGTCTGCATTATAGATAACTCACCTAGGATCGAATACCAGACTCGCCAGCGCCCCCAAGAAGGCGCCTTGGACAGCGCCATTAGCAACGCCAAACGCAGCAGCCCACACATACATGGCGACAGCAGATTGGACGGCAGCCCAAGAGAAAAGCACAAGGGCAAGGGAGAGCACGGAGAAGAGGTATGCATTCAGGGGCCCGACCAAGGCGTCCCCCGCGTACCCGATCAGGACGCGGGCCGGTGTTGAAACAGCGTTGGTGAGCAACAGCAAGTTCACGGTCGACGTCGATGTAAACGCGCCACCAGGTAGCGTCAGGGCGAACGAGTTGATCTGTGAAACGTGGAAACAGTCAGTCACTGCCTTATTCTCCACCAGGATCTAGTTACGAAACTCCATAGTACAAAAGAAGAGGGGAAGGAAGCGCCATGCAACTCTGCTGTTCAATGACTTACATAAAACGAGCCGACATAAAGTGCCAGGTAGACCAGGAACGTGCCGGCTGTGAAAAGAGCATACGGGCGCTCCCTCAGCGCGCCTACTTCAACAAGGGGTGCCTTTCTGGTCGTCTTGGGCAGAGGCCTCGGTCTCAGCAGTGCGTTGATGAGCACGACAAAGACCAGCGCCACGGCCCCGGAGCACCGCACCGCCCAGGCGAAGCCGATACGAGGGATGAGGTACTGGACGGTGGCCGGGAAGACGAGGCTGCCGGTGCCGGTGCCTGCCGAGGCCAGGTTGAGGGCGAGGGAGCGGCGGCGCTTGAAGTACGAGTTGACGACGGTCATGCTGGGCATCCACAGGAGGCCCAACCCGAGCCCCGTGCAAACGCCCTGCGCGAGGAAGATCTGCCAGTACGTTGCCGCCAGGCTGGTGGCGAAGGTGCCGAGCAGCATGAGTATTGAGCCGGCCAGCGTCACCGCGCGCCCGTACCCGGCATCAGCGAGGCGCCCGCTCACGATGCAGGTGAGGTTGAGGATGAAAACCTGGAACGAACCGATCCAGGAGACCTGCGACGCAGGCAGGCCTAGCGTTGTGGTATAGTATAGCTGGAAGACTCCAAAGGTCGCACCATAGCCGCATGCGATGGCGTTGGTGAAGTGCCCAGCCAGGACCTGCAGCCAGGCAGCACTGCCGCCGTCTGGGTAGTCCGTGTTGCTGTTATCATCATTGATAACTTCCGGCTTTGGAGTTGAGAATCCGCTCAAGTCTTCCGGGTCGAGGGAAAGGGAACTATGGGATAGCTCTGTGACGGTGACGATGGGGTTTTTCTTGTCATACTTCTCGGCGAGGTCCATTATAATGAAACTTCAGGTTCTCCTCGGACTTTCAAGTCACAAGATGCTACAGATAGAGAAGTCTGCGCTGGAAACCACGGAAGTCGATGATGCTGCCACTCTCCCAGAGACCAGCATCGTGAAGCTTCCCGTCCACCCTCATATACCCAGCGTCGTCCTTCTCCATCGTGCAATGGCTCGCCCAACCCTAACAGTGCCCAAAACAAAAAATTGTCATAATATTGGATCGGCAACCTGGCACTGGCCATCTATCGCCATGGCCCGCATCCGTTAACGGATGTTATGGAGTCAGGAGCTAGAAGCTGGGTGAGCCATGTGGAGATGGAACCCCGTGCGTCCACGTTCTGGACCCTGAACTTGGCCAACGTGGATCCGGGGGCGCGCCTCCCAAGCCTCGAACACACCTGTTGCATCCCCGGATATGCCGACGAGTCAGGAATCTGCGGGCGCTTGCCATCCGTCGCATCGAGGTTTTCCTGGGACTTTGATGGAGAGGCCCCATCGTGAACACGACGATGCTCTGCCTGGGCATCACGAGGTGGCCTGGGACAGCGCATCGCGTGGCCGTCACCGCCCAGCGAAACGTCGCCGACTGGGCTGTGCGGACATGAGCTAGAGCGAGAAGCTGGAGCAACATCGTGAACTGTTCTCGGGAGTATCACCGAATTTTCTGACAGCTCGGAATCTCAAGCCGCGAGCACGCCACTGGCACGGCTGGTCAGGTGCGCGTGCACGCCCGGTTACCATGACCAGATTCGGCAAAAGGGGAACCAGATTAGTCGTGCTGCCACCATCGTGACATGAGCAGCAACGGTGAGCCGGCCAGCGACTACGGGAGGGGGGGCCGCGACGGTAATTTGATGGCGAGTGAGGCTCAAGAGGGGATAGCGTATGTGGGGGAGGTTCGCAAAAAAAATAAAAAATCATCGCGAGATTAGGGTTTGGGGGAAGTGCAATTGTGGCGGTCAGGATGACCGAATTCAGGCAGCCTGTACGTAAAAATGCGTTGTCAAGATATCCCATAACATCGCATTGTCTGGTGTCGAAGATGCATGCCGCGAAGATTGGCTTGATGGCATCTCGTCGTTGTTTTTCGCAGGTATTTCGTATACTCTCCCAGTTGGCGCTAAGCCTGATGCGCAGTTGGCACGCTTTCGGTACAAATCCGGAGTACCTGCAGCCGAGCGCAGTGTCTGATTGGCTGCAGTGGGAGAGCCCGAGTATAGCTCGCCTTCAGCACGCTGGCCCGTGCACGGGTACCTGTTTTCGGCAACTGCCAAGCCGTTGGGCGAACGCGGGAGGAGAATCGTCGCCAGATCCGCGCTAAGCCTAAGGGGGCTCGAGCCAGGAACCTTAGTTCAACGTCACGCCCAGCGGCATCTGGGAAAGCTTTCCTGTCGCAAACAGCCCTGAGCGGCGTGGAAGATGCGGAAACCGTCCATTATGGCCCGGGAGATACTTTTGTATTTCGAAATGACCTTGGAAGCGGTTTGCGACACCTGGTGCGGCCAGCGTCTGGGTTGGAGGGGGTTTTCGCCAGGGCCCGGTTTTTCCGGGGTCGTCGCCAGAAAATGCCGGTGGCGGTAAAGCTGCGATCGCTGTCGGCGAATGATTGGCGATTGGGTTTCGTATTGCGCGATGAGTGCCGCTTTAGGGACACAACCAGGATTTTGATACCAGACATGCCAGAATTAGCGTCGCATTGGGGGTCACCAAGTCACCAAGGACTTGCTAAGCGCCTGGCGCATGTATACCTCACATGGGCGAGCCAGAGTGCTGATTCTGCCATTTTGGCTTGTCGCAACTTCACAAACACCTAGTATCCCCCCCTAAAACCGTTTTGGATGGACCCGGGTGCCATCATTGACGTAGTGGCCGGCTTCATCCGACCACTGCGACCATCAGGGTGTTCTACTTGAGCTGATATTTGCACGTGGGGTAGGTAGTTGGTCCTCCCTCTTCGGCCACCACAACGGACCCGTAATTGGACCGGCTGCGAAGACACTGTCATGTCATGTAGGAGGTTTTGTATATTTGCACTAGTAGTTTGCGCAGTACCTGACAAGGTCGACTATCTCATTTTCCTCCGAAATCTCCCTGGCGATTCCGTCGATACAAGATCGAGAGCAATAGAGAGGAAAGCGGAAACAAGGGCTAGGAAAGGGAAAATAATAGAAAAAAGACAGTCAAGGCCAACCAACCTGAAATCAAAACTATTCGCCGTTCCAAACATACAGGAAGAAAAGGAGAGGACTTTTCCTCGCTGGGCGATGACCGCCCATACAGTCGGTTTCTGTCAATGGAGATCCTTATTCATCCCTCCCGCTACGCAGTGGTCGAGACTCTTTCCCAGCCATATTCTCTACCAACTCCAGTTTTTCTTGGTCCGACAACCTTGCTTGCTCCTCTTCTGCTCTTTATTTTTCAACATGTCTGGTTTCCAACATCTCGATGGGTGATCAGTTGGTCAAGTATGTAGCAAAGCAGGCGTAGTATAAACCGAGGAGATAATCAAGCAAACCCAACGCCGCACAGAAAAGAAAGTCCGATGTGAAGGAATGGAAAGGCCAGCGAGCCAGCTGGCCATTAATCCCAGATGCCTCTGCGCCGATCGCCATTCCTCCTTCTGGGAGAAAGCCAGTATGGTAAGACAGAAAGAGATCCTCACTGGTCCAATAATTCTGCACAAGTTGCCGTTGATATCACAGTTCCGCCGACAGGCTTCTGATGTGGTGATATACAAAGTGGGGGGTTAAAGTCGTTGGCTGGTGCGTCGCATACAGTGCGCGCCGCAATCTGTATCGCGATATCGCGTTGGTCAAGGACCCGCCGTCTACCGCTTTCGTTTCTTGTTCTTGTCGGTAGCAGGGGGGAGCATAGGGGTGGCAATGGGAGCTGCCGGGAGAAGAGTAGGTTGGATCGGAGTCTCGGTAGTCTTGATAGGGACACCCATGTGTCGACCATAGCGTCCCTTGCGGCCGTTGCCCTCGTCCTCGCTGATGCATTGGTCTGCACTGAGGCCAGCATCCCGGCAGCGACCGCATGGCCGTTGCCTATCACAACCCTTCTTGCTCTTGCGGCAGCGCTGGCAGCGGGGCTTGGTCGACAGATCAGGCTGACCGTCCTCGCCCTCTTGGCCAGGCGCGGCCACACCACCGACGATGGATGGCTTGCGCGACTGCGCGGGAATCGACGCAGGCGACATCGGCCCCGCGGGAACACTGTTGGGCTTCTTCATCTTGGCGCCAGGAGCTTTGGGGACCTTGGACTTGGGCTTGCTGTTGCCAGTCTTCAGGCTGGGCAGGCGCGGCTTCTGTGACTTGGGCTTCTGTCCGTCCAATCTAGGACCATCCTCACCACCGTCCTCGTAGTCGGCGTCGTCACCACTAGCTTCGGCGTGTTCCCGAGGGGCGATGAAGTGGCTGTCAGTCGTTTGGTACGGCCTGCCTTCATTGATTGTTGTTTCAAGCTTCGGGCGACGAGGAGGGGGCAGCTCATCCTCGCTGGCACTGTCGCCATCGCTGGTAGCACCAGTCGAAGAAGCGATATCAGCCTTGCCGCTGAAGGTGTCGTCCAACGTAGAGGCAGACGTTCTGCCGTGGGAGATGTTGGACATGTCACCGAGTCTCATGAGCTGCAGGGCGACGTCTTTATCTTCCTCGGACATGTTGCTCCCGATAGTAGGGTCGGGGGTAGGGAGGATGCCGCCCGGCACATAGCTCATGCTATTGCGGTGACGTCTCGAGTCGGTGGCGGGTGTCGCAAACATGGTGTAGTGGCTGTAGCCGCTGCCATAGTTCTGGGGAGACTGGAGGGGTCGAGGGTTGGTAAAGGGGTTTTGGCCGGGATGCGCAAAGGGAATGGGAGGGCGGTGCTGCTCGATGCGGCGAGCCGGGGAGACAGATGGGTTAGAAGTAGCGGCCGGCATCTGAGGCGGCGCAAATAACGGAAGTTCCTATAGACGAGATCGTCTGGTTAGAGTTTGCTTTCGTGGGAGTGGAGCTCGGGTTAGTGAGATGGGGGTGGACTTACGGAGCTTTCAAACTTGGCACGCTTCCGGCGCCCGCCCTCGACGATGTTTTCCAGGCTGATATCTGTGTTGCCAATGGGCTCTGGGGCCTTGCTGGAGACCGAGCCGGGCCCGTTGTCACCGCTGCTGTAGCCGTTCAAGCTATCGCTGTGGTTTTCATAGTTGGGGCCGCGGTTCTTGGAAGAGCGAGACCGACCCTTCTTGCCGGCGGCAGGATTTGCACCGAGGGAGGTGCTACGCCGTCCCCGGCCGTCGTTGGGGGAGAGGCTGCGCTTGCGAGAAGTCCTCGAAGCCGGGCGAGAAATGTGAGGCTCTACGTGGGGTGCGACATGGGCTGGGAAGTCGCCATTGCCGTACGGCTGCTGGGCCCCAAGCGAGGCGGGAGGAAACGCACCAGCGACAAAAGGAGCAGCAGGCTGGGGGGAGTCTTCAATGACCCTGACGTAGACAACCATGTTGTGGCTGAAGTTCTCGTATCGTGCGATCAGGGTGTTGCCCCGGTCATCCTCGAAACTGACGCCTTTGCTGCCGGTCGGACCGGAGTAGAGGCCGTAGAAGTTCTTGACAGTCGTCACGATGGACTCTGTGCTGTCATGGGGATATATTTGCACCCGCAAAGGGAGGCGCGCCTTGTACTGGGGGGATTCGGGGAAGAGGAGTTCAAATGCGACGTGCTTGGGGACGGTGGGCCGGACGGGCGACTCGCTGCCCATACTGGAGCGGGCGGAGTAGGGGAGAGGCGCCTCAATGGGAGAGCCGGACGCCATGAGATTCGACAATTCCATCCCAACGGCGTCCCGAGCCCAGTGAATGTGGTTGGTTTCGAAGGAGGGGAGTTCCTCTTCTGTCCGAAGGGGTGCTGTCGGCAGCGGAGGTGTGGAGCGGTCAGGTTGTGACGTGTGTGAATCGGTCGCAAGACGGTCGGTGGGCAGAGTAAGGATACGGAGGTCAAGGAGCCTCGGATTGAGCTATACAATCTTGTCACGGGTTAGCCGGTGTCGCCAGAGGGTTTGTGATAGAGGCCCGGATGCTGTGGGATGCGAGGAGGGTGGCTGTGAAGCGCCGAGTCTGGCACATCTGCACACTCGCACACCACACACACACATACACAAGGAACGCAGTCCTCGAGACAGCCAGCCTGCAGGGAGCGGCAGGATGGGACGGAAGGGCAGGGTGATGATTAAAAGGCAGCGAAGACTGGATCGCAATGCGTCTGAGAGGCGAATCGACTTACCAGGAGACAGAACGGGAGGTGGGAGGTGGTCTAGCGATGCATTGAGCGTCCTGGTCGGGCCTGCGGTGGCCGGCCGGCAAGTCAACAAGCTGGGCCAGCGAGAGGAAGGGATCGGGGCGGGCAGATGGACGGACTGGTACTCGGACAGGCGTGGGCAGAAGGACTCGCAACGAGGACGGAGATGGATTTGGATGCCTTACCAGCGGGAACGGGACTGTTTGGATGGCGCTGGGAGGAGGAGAGTTGCAGAATCGGCTTTTTGTGAACCGGATAGCGAGGTGTGAGGGTGTGCGACTTTTACGCAGGACACAAGTAGAAGTGGGTTCGACTGTGTGGAAGGCGCATGCAGCTCCTCTGTATGGACACGAGCGTCGACATACAACCCACACAAACGTGCAGCGGACAGCAGCCCTTTTCTGCCTTCTTCGTCTTTCTCTTTCTTGCACCCTGAAATTCCAGCAATATTGGTGACTGATGGCTTGCGCTTCTATTGCGACGAGGAGAGATGCTCTGAGAGGAGAGAGGAGAGAGTGCGAGAGAGAGACACTGGGTGTGTGCTGCAGGGCGGTCCGGCCGGGCGCATACTCTCAGTTTCTGGCTTATTGCAAATGCGAGGCAGACAGTACAGTGCTACAGTAGATTCTTGCCGTCACCTCCGCTTTGGAGAGTCGCTGTTCGGGCTAGGCGCCCAGCTAAGCCCGCGCAGGAGGAGCAGCGTCTCACTAGCAGCCCAGGACTATTGGCCACAGGTCGACAGCACGACCTTGATGTCTCTGCTCTTATTGACAATGCAGAAGTCCGGGCAAGAATGCGCCTGCAGCCAAAGGGCACTGTCCTGTCTCTTGTCTCTGTTGTTGCTGGTGCTGCTGGTGCTGCTGCTACTACTACTACTACTACCACTACTACTACTGCTGGTGGTGCTGCTGTTATTGTTGTTGCTATCCTGCTGCTGGCTGTGCGCTGCTCCCATTCCCGCACACGGGGGCGCTTGGGACCATGTCATAAATCGCATAACGACAGAATGTGACCAGCCCGTATTTATGTCACTTTCTGCGCAAAACGTTTCTCAAAACCCGTGGGGGAGAGAGAAAGGGAGAGGAGCATCTGGAGCATCTGCTGGCGGGATTAGCCGGCCACAGCTCGACCCCATCTCCAACTGCGAGTTGGGCAAGTAACAGCATGCTAGAAACTCGACAAGATATGCCAAGAACCCCCCGCGCACATATCCGTAGCAATATCCAGGCCTACAAGTAGTCCATCGCAAGCAGTCGCAGCCGCGAGGGAAGCAAGTGGTTTCTTATCTTGGTCCCGCCAGCTTTGCGCTGCTTGCGACAGTGTTGAGTGGCCGTGAAGCCGATCTTGACTAACAGGCCGCTAGATCGCTCATGCGCCGGCAATACCATGTGGAGATGCCCACTCCCCTGCACATCAGCGGTCTGGCTTGTGGGAGTGCGTGCATGCGTGCGTTGGGTGTACCCATGGCCAGTGCCGGACGAGAGATCTCCAGCAGATCTCGGCGAGCAGACGACTGTGCTCGACATCTGTGCCAGAAACCTTCAGGGACCTCGACGCCCAGGACTTACCCGCCCGCTGCGTCGGCGCATCTAACCGTGCAATCTCTCCACGCGAAGGTCGAGGCCAGCGGTTCCTCGACCTGGTTGACGCAGGCCTGCACCAGAGAGCCTCAGTCCACGTCCGACACCGAAATGTCAGGTGCCATTCGCCCTTGTGTAGGAGGCGAGGGCAGCCAATAGCAAGTTTCGGCGCATGCACCACCAGTGCCTGGGACAAGGATGCCGACTCGTAGATAGCAAGCAGCATGCTTTCCATTGGAAAACCACCTCGCAGCCATCCATTTAGAGCGCGCGCTTTGAGGGCCTTGGGGGAACGTTCAAGCAGATGCTAATCCCCCTCTCTGTCTCTCGGCACCCACACCAAACCAGCCGCGCGCCCATGCTCGTTTGGTGTTTCACCGTTTCGGCCTACGAATCTTGAATTCCATGACAGGAAGCGTGCCTGGGCTTCGAAGCGAGTGACACAGGGCCAGTGGGACAGTGTCGAGGTGCCGGTCCTTTGCGCCATCGGACGAGAGAGTTTGTCTCGATCCCGTGCGGTAAAACTTGGGACTGGGGGGACATAGAGAGAGACACTGGATAGTCAGTTGATAACTTCTACTGTAGACGATTGGCATGTCTACAGCAATGCGCCGGCTGTCGCAAGCCAAGCCCACACCACCTGATGACGACCCCGGCCCAGCTCAGCGCATACAGCCACAGCAGCTAACTGGTCTGTCGCCCCTCGCGCATCGTCTACTACTGCTGCTACTACTACTAACATCATGCATGTATGTATCTGTGACGAACCGATGGGCGAGGGACATCTTACCCAGCATGGCTAGCTAGCTGGGCGACCTCGTCAGTCTAGATTCGAGGCGAAGGCGGTCCACAGTCCGTCCGGCCGGCTTGTCATTGATTGCGGTTTCAAGTCGCAAAGCTTCAGCTGCAGGTCATGGTTGGGGCGACCTCACAAAGTTCTTCAGTGTTTGCACAACTCATACATAGTACAAGGTCGCCCATTATCTAGGCCGCCCCAGTGCAGGGCCTTGTGTCCAATAGGAACGTGCCCATCGCAGTCTCTTTTGTGCAGTATCCACGATTCTCTCGTGGCTGTTCACCGCAACCTGGAGGGGCGTTTTTTCCCTGCCACTCAAAACACACACATAGTAGGCCTGGGCAGCTGGGGGAGGGAGGGGGGTATTCCTGCCGGAAAGAGTTGCGCCAGAGCGCCAAATACGTGGGATCGGCGTCTGGGTTTACAACTTTGAACAAGGAGTGCGACTAGGCCGACCAACCTCCGCAACTACCTTGCTGCCACACACGATAGCTCTGACTTTTGACTTGCATGTCCTTGGACGGCTCACTAAGCCTGATCCACGATCCGTCTGGGTCCATCGACAACTGTCGTGGGTAGGTATGCACGGCGCGCCGATCTGGCTGCGCCGATAGGTTTGTGATTCGGAGGTGTCACTCCACGTTTTGATGCCTGACCTTGCGCCATCGCGACAGAATGTGTCGCTGCACCTGGTGCCACGAGGCATCGTCGGCAGATAAGCATGGTCTGTCTCAATCCCAACATCAAGCAGGATTGGCAGGTCTACGAAGCAGCACAGCGCCGAGCGCCATGGGATCCGACGAAAACGGTCGGGTAAGTTGGTTTGGGTTCTCACAGTGCCACTACCGAGCTTCAAACTTGGAAAGGTACTGTAGCTTCGACTTGCGCAGTCGCACGCATCAGTGTGCATGCAGAAACAATGCTGGTCCCCTGGCGCCGTGGCGTACTGGTCTCTCCTTGGGCAAGGCGTTTCGCATATTTGCATCAACGTCAATGGCGGCCGCGGGCGAGCCACACGACAGCATCCTGTAAACCTATGGTTCGTCCTGTGCGATGAACCGATGCATCAAGCACCGGTGCCGAAGCAGCTATGACTGGTTCTCCTACGGCGGCCAGGAATCGCGACCTGATGGCCCGCCCGACCGGCCATTGCTTGGGCGCGCATATCGGCGCATCGGTCGCGTGTGTCGCGCACCTGTCCATGGCGGTCGCGTCGTCTCTAGCAACGGTTACCAAGGCTTTTCTGACCACACAAAGCGCCTATGTGCTGATTTTCCCGTCGGCGTGGTTCATGGGGAAGATCGAAGCTGAGATGGGCCAACTCAACCCCTCCAGGTCACATGACCGCGCGTGCAGCACGCATCGAGGAGCTCCATATCCAGCCGGAAATCAGTACTTAATGATTGTCGCAGAATCGAGGGCCAAGGGCCCTGTATACATATCGTGTAAGAATTTAAAGCGTCTTAAAACCATTTCTAGTAGGTAATATAGTCCTGACCGGCGGAGCTGGGCGGCAGATGTTCAAATGAAAGCTTCTGACCGTGTCTTGGAATACGCGTTTGAGAGCTGTGAAGTGGGACGACGTCATGGCGGAAGATTGTTTCTTCCAGAAAGCCTTAGGTAAGCAGAGTGTGGAGACGGGGTGCCGGCGAGTCTGGCTCCCCTGTCGGTCGCAAGATGGATCAGGGGCCCAATCAAGCTCGGGATTTCCGACGCCAAATGAAAGACAATCATGCCCTTGAATTAGATTGCGACCGAGTCGCGACCTCGACCGGCGCGCCCAGGCGGTGAACTCGCACCAGAGGGGGAGGAGAATTGGGAACTAGAGACCAGGTGTTTGTAGATTGGCATTTCTGCTAGTTCTCTCTCCACCGCCAGACACCACGACAACCATGAGAGACGGAAGTGAGAAAGCAAATAGAATACCTACCCGAGAGGGCGTCGAGTTTCACCGTCCTGCGTGTGAGCTGCTGGCTGGGTGGTGCTGTTGACCTGCCATCGCATAGCTACCCGCAGCGCGGCGTCTGATTGGTTGCCGCGGGGGGCTGACCCATGCATTCCTCCGTCCATGCTGCCCAGGTTGTTTTGATGCGAGCTCTGGTGGATAAACACAACAAATAATAACAGAAAACAGCTGCGAGCTCGCCTGGACATCGAAATCGCGTGGTGGAAGGCGAACCTCCTCACGTCCAAAACCAAAACGCCGGATCTGGTCCTTCCCTCAGCATCGCGTCTTGCGTCTGCGTCTGCATCTGCATCCGCATCCGCATCGCCGCCCTCGCTGATCTATCCTCCCTCTCCTTTTCCCACCGTGCCCCTGCTGCCTCGGGGCTCATCTTCTTCGCCGTCGGTCTACTTACCGTGCAGGGGGTTTCCGTACCGTCCAGCCCAGGTGTCCTCACTCTAGCCTGTATTCTCTCATCAAATGTTTGATTACCTGCTATACGAGCCACACCCGCAGTGATCAAGCCATCCTACACTTCTTTTTTTTTTGGACGCGACCACAGCCGGATCTACGTAGATACAGACAGACATCGATCTTGAACACCAACGCGCCACCACGCGAAAAACATCGTCAGCACCAACAGATTTCGCCAGAATACTTGATTCCCGAGACTCGTCGTGTCGGGCTGCTGCCGCCGGCGGATAACAAGAGAGATCTTGGCGTCCGGCCTGAAGCTTTCGAGAAATCGGCTTCGGCGATTCGACGCATGTCCATTGGGCAGCTTTTGCGATAGTGACCATTGATTTGGGCCGTCGACAAAAACCACCACAATCATGGATGCCAGAGTAAGTGAATCTTTTCCTACTGCCTGGAGAGGCCTTCTCCCGAAGCTTGGATACCTTCATCCTAAGGAAGCTGCCCCAGCTTCACTCAACCGTGACCAAACAACTTTCCTCACAACATCACACTGCACACTTCCCGTACTACGCCATGCAGCCACACAAGCAGCTTTTCCAAGCGCCACCGCCCATGATTACACGCTGCCCAGTCAGATACACATCAAGGGCAGAGGGGCCATCTCCTCCGTTGTTGCGCGCGCAGTGTGACGAAGACTTGCTAATCTTCTCGCCGCAGCCTTCTCGTCCCGCGCGTCCGTTGCACGCGACGACCAACGAGAATTTCCCGCCCTCAAAACAGACCCTTCTGCAGCGACACAAGTCAACGGGTACCCTGCGGCCTGTACCGTCGGTTGGCGGCCTGCAGGTTGCAGCGAAGCGAAGCGCCTTCGCCGATAGAAGCAACACTTCCAAGACGACCATGGCCTTTGACAACGGGAAGATGGCGGCTGCTAAACCCCAGGTCGCCAACGCGAAGGAGAATGCTTCGTCCGTGTACGTCGCGCCCAAGGACGCGTTCTTGCGCCCCGCCCAGCGGCCGTCGTTCAAAGGGTCATCGCAGCTCGCCCACGCCGCCAAGGCCAATCATGGCCACTCCAAGTCCCTCGTCAGTGCCCACGCCGATTCGCGCCTTCCTCCCGCCGTGATGAGCAAGCCCAACAAGCGGGCAAGCACCATCGTATACAATGACAACACCAGTGACAACAGCAGCCGTCCTTCGACCTCTGGGTCGGGTTCAGGCGCGATCATCAGCGAGCACATCGAAGCCGTGGCCGGCCATGACTCTAGGTACCAGGAGTCTTCCACGGCTGCTGTCGCGCCTCTCTCACGCAAGCCTCGTCATCACCAAAGCCAACCGGTTCTCAAGTCTTCACAACAGCAGCCCGCATCTCTGCTGGACACCGACGTTAACCGCGTGGTGCCTTGGGAGGTCCTGCCTGTCATCAAGAGCGACTCCAGCGTTTGCGAGGACGACGCACCTGAGGCACCATACCTGGATGCCGTCGAGGAGCTATCCCCCGAGCGTTTCCTTGACTTCGAGCCGGCCCAACCAGAATACGTGCCCCCGCACGAACGTCTCACCAACCCCATAACTAAGACTGCTACCCGGGACGTCGAGCAAGAAGCGGAGCACCCATCGGCACCGGCACCGGCTCCGGCTTCGGCAGGCCTGGAGCACCTGGAGCCTTTGGGACCTCTGGTGCCTCTGGAGCCCTCTGATCACGAGGACGAGGATCTGTACGACGAGCAAGGATACACCACTGCTCATTCGTACCGGGATTGCGTAGACATACCGATCGCGCACGACCGTGAAGCCGTCGAGGCTGAGGCGGAGCCCGAGACGAGTTTGACCGTCACCATCATGGAGGGCCCCAAGTTCTCGAAGCAGATCCTGGACGAGATCCAACAGGCCCGTCACATCGTTGAGAAGAACCGTACCGACGAAGAGATCGAGGAGGAGGCGTGGGATATCAGCATGGTTGCTGAGTACGGGGATGAGATCTTCGAGTATATGAAGGAGATGGAGGTGAGAAGATGCCGCTGACCTAACCTTCACCACGTCGTAATGCCTGCTAACGCGTTTGCGGTCTAGATCACGCTCCTCCCCAGTGCTCACTACATGGACATCCAGACAGAGATCCAATGGTCGATGCGTAGTGTCCTCATGGACTGGGTGATCCAAGTCCATGGCCGTTTCAATCTCCTTCCCGAGACCCTGTTTCTCGCAGTCAACTACATTGACCGGTTCCTGTCAGTCAAGGTCGTCTCGCTGGGCAAGCTGCAGCTCGTCGGCGCCACTGCCATCTTCTTAGCGGCCAAGTACGAAGAGATTAACTGTCCCTCGGTACAGGAGATCGTCTACATGGTGGACTCTGGCTATTCCGTCGAGGAGATCCTCAAAGCCGAACGGTACATGTTGAGCATGCTCGACTTCAACCTTGGCTGGCCTGGCCCCATGAGCTTCTTGAGACGCATTAGCAAAGCCGATGACTACGACCTGGAGACCCGGACTCTTGCCAAGTATTTCCTCGAAGTGACCATCATGGACGAACGCTTCGTTGCCTCCCCGCCAAGCTTTGTCTCTGCGGGTGCTCACTGTCTCTCGCGTCTGATCCTGGAAAAGGGTCACTGGGTAAGTTCCTCTCCCTGAAGCCTCATACACAATCAGCCACATCGGCGCTAACCTTGACATCGACAGACTCCCGAGCATGTCCACTACTCTGGTTACACGTACGCCCAGCTGCAGCCCTTGGTCGCCATGATCCTCGAGTGCTGCACGATCGCTGAGAAGCACCACCAGGCCGTCCTGGAGAAGTACGCCGACAAACGCTTCAAGAAGTGTGCCCTCTTCGTCAGGGGCCAAATCAAGGGAGGATTCCGCCTGGAGCCTGCGCAAGCACCTGCCCCAGCTCGGGATGTGCGCTATGATGACTTCCCGTACTCGTGGTCCTCGGCCAACATGGAGTCATCGGCCCCGAGTCACCTGCTCAGGATGCCAATCCCTATGCAGGGTTGAGCATCGCGCCACGGTCGCAGATCCTGGTTGTGCAGGATCGCGACGTCCAAGGCAGGACCGCCCCAAACTAGGCTTGCTTCTTGTACATACTCGTAATGCATCGCATTGGCGTAGAGGCTCAGTGCCTCTCGATTTACGCTCCCTTTGGCACCACTCCTTTTCGCGTTCGTTTCCGGAGCAGCCAAGGCGTTTGACGTCGGCGCAAACTGGTACGGCATCTGGCGCTAGAGCAGCATGAGCTTTTCTGCCTCTATAACCCCCACACTAATCTGGCCATTTCATTGGCCATCACTTACGACACTCACACGAAGCTACGAGACATGTCTATACCCAACGAACTGGCTTTTCTTTTCCCGCGGCACTGTGTTTCCCCCGGCGTTACTGGCAGGTCGACTCTGAAGAATAATAGATTTGAGGCAATGGCAGGCAGACGTCCACAAGCACGACACAACCCCAAGGCTCGAGTGTCTGGTGGACTAGGAAGTAGGGAGGAGCAATCCTTCTGGTACCTCCCTCCCCACTGCAATTTGCTGCGCAAGGCGCTTCGCCTCTCTGGCACGTTTTTCGTATCGCCTATTGGCATCTCAAGAGATGAGGGAGAATACGAAACCCACTGGCAGCCTGCAACCAAGCAAGGGCCACGAGCCATAATCATATAGCCGGCCTGCCTTGCGCACTCTGTAGAGGGTTTGACGCATTTGAGCTGGTCGGCTCTTCTTTCTTACAGTTTGTGTTAGAGTATGAAATCGATTTTCGAGATCAGGAAAGGAAGGGCAGCATGAGCATCATTTCTTCGTTCTTTCTCAGGGGCCATTTGAGATGATGATTGCATGCGTAAGGAGCCGGGGCGTTCATACATAGTTCGATAGAGGAAGACTATGACCTAAGCACCGTTTTCCACGTTGGCAACTCGTGATAGCATGTGAACCCTCTTCCACCCTGTTGTTGGCTGCAAATTGCGGTCACACCGACTGCCTCGCCATAACGTGAAGGTAGAAAGTACGCTGTTTATGAAGCTGCAGCAAGGAAGGTTGCTTTGCACTGCAATACACACGATGGCGCAGGGGTGACTTCCGTGCTGAACGAAAGGAGCAACGGGGCAGTCTAAGAACAAAGACTATAAAAATGAGGTCCGAAGACCCGTGTTCTAGTGCAGCAAAGTGGTTTTTTTTTTCAACTCAACTGTGCGAACGAACAACAGCTTTGTCCCGGCGTTTGTGAGAAAAAGACCATGGAGCCCTGTGGTATGCTGTGGACATCCGGGGAGGACAGGGTCGCTCGGCCCATTGTTCGGACAAGCGGATCTCCTCCCCTAGGAAGGTGATGCATCGTAGGTCTACATACATATGCAGAGCACGCCGGCAGCTATAATGAGCTGGCATCATGAGGCATTTTATTACTTATAGGCTCGATACTCGAGACCATGCGCAAGATAAGCACTGGGGGACGGGTCGGGAGGCAAGTGCAGTCTTTCTCTGCCGGGTTACTAATCTTTCGGTGGTGCAGCAACTACGCTCAGAGCGACTGATACTCTGTTGACAACTTCAAAACGTCAAGCCGTGTGAATACATATCTCCTGACCTATTAATCATCTGAAATACACAGTGCAAGTCACCTCCAGTTGCCCTGTTGTCCATCGTATGGAGCATGTGGTATGGGGTGCATTGAGAGATGTCGCTTTTGTTGTCTTCAATGATTTCACTCTACACCAACCGCTAACTTAACATTCACACAAGGGCGACAGGGGCTACCACCAGCACATCTTGACTTGCCGCATTTTAGAGTTTAGAACATCCAGGAACAGAGAGACAGACAACGGACAGACTGAAGAAATTGAGTTGACATTTCTACGCAGTAACCTCCAACGGCTTTGACGGGGTTGCCCGACTGGGGCTAGTGCGGGGCAGCCTGTGTATTAGCTTACTTGTAACAGTATAGCGTCGGCGGGATGGATGGTTTGTGTCTGTCTTTTGCAGCGAGCCCTGGAGTCCACCGTAGTCACCTAGGGTCCACGGCCTGCGAGCGAGATGCGCCGGAAGAACATATGACCGACGATACCATAGCACCCGTGGACCTGGGCAGGTCTCGCTGCCTACTAGGTAAGTAGGTCGGGTACTACCTACCTATCTTTAGGTACCGTCGCACTGTAGCAGCCAAGCTACACAGTAAACCCCCCGGGCTGGACCCCCCACAGGCCCATCAACAGGGAACCGATGCCGCTGCTCCCCCCCCCCAAGGCGCGAGCCGTTCCTGGCAGTGGGAAGCGCACGAATGAGGTGAGTGGTTGTCTGTCCACTTGCAGCAAGCCTTCCATCCGGTCGGGTTGTGCACAAAATTTTTATGGAGGCGCGTTGCGACAAGCTTCCCGCTCATGCTCACGCTCACGCTCACGCTCACCTGACAGAACAGCCAGCAAGCCAGCAAAGCCAGCCTCACCGACCCATTCCCATCCCGTCGCAGCGGTGGTCAAGACGAGAACCTCTCCAACCCAACTCTCCCATGGGCCAATTGTCCAGACGCTAGCTAGACCACGTCTTCCGTTCCCACTTCCCCGCCACTAAGCTTAGTTTTCTGTCCTGTCCTGCCGCGTGCTCGCACATCCCGGCCGTCACCGATCTCGTCGTCTGTCCTGCCTCCGAGTCATTCCCGCCCACCTTGGCACTTTTTTTCCCCTTCCCTCCTCGCCATTGAGAGCTCCCCGGCACCGCTGATCTCCTGTGTGCTCTCGCACGACACTATACTACTAGAGTCGCTCCCGCACCACGACTGACCACCACCTCAGACACTCCGCGTGGCCCGGCCCGCTTCCCTGTAAACAAAGCCGTCCAGCAACCCCCCAGAGCCCACCGTCAACATGTCGGCGCCGACGACCGTCAAGGAGGCCGTCAAGGAGTCCCTCCTTGGCATCGACGAGCCCTCGGAGCTCACGGCCAAGAACAAGGCCGCCTTCGTCAGCGGCGCGACCAAGGACCCTGCCACCGGCGAATTGTACATGACGGAAGAGCAGTTCATCGACGCCATTGCACCGCCTGATGAGGACTATGTAAGCCGCGCGCGTCCATCCTGGTTGCATGCCTGAACACTTCAACTCAACTCAACTCAACTAACACCCCGTCTCCTCTCCCCGCAGGGCAAGATCAAGCGCGAGCAGTACGGCCTCCTCTTTCGCGTTGCCGACCGCAAGGACTCCGGCCGGGTGAGTCTCGCCGACTGGGGCGCTTTCCACAACCTCCTCTTCAAGGCCGACGCCGAGTACGAGATCGCCTTCCGCCTCTTCGACGTCGACCGCACCGGCAGCGTCAAGTACGACAACTTCCGCCGTCTCTACGAGCTCAACAAGGGCGCCGACAGCATCCCCTTTGACTGGGAGTGCCAATGGGCAAAGCTCTACATCGGCGACAAGACTCGACGCCACGACCTGACCTACCATGAGTTCTCGCAGATGCTGCGCGGCCTGCAGGGCGAGAGGATCCGCCAGGCATTCCTCAAGTTCGACAAGAACGGCGACGGCTATATCGAGCCCGAGGACTTCGAGCGCATCATTCGCGAGACCTCCAGGCACAAGCTGTCGGACCACCTGCTGGACAACCTGTCGACTCTCTGCAACATCTCTCTCAGCAGCAGGGTTTCGTATGCCAACGTCAGAGCCTTCCAGAACATGATCAAGGAGATGGACCTGGTAGAGCTCATCATCCGCAAGGCCTGCCAGAAGAGCGTCGACGGCAAGATCACCAAGGCTGAGTTCCTTAACGAGGCTGCCAAGATCACCCGCTTCTCTCTCTTCACGCCCATGGAGGCCGATATCCTGTTCCACTTCGCCAGCCTGGATGAGCCCTCGGGCAGGCTGAGCTTGTTGGACTTTGCAAAGGTCCTGGACCCGACCTGGAGGTACCGAGGCTATTCGGACGAGGCCCTGGCGACGTCGGGAGCCAAGAGCAAGACCCAGGTGGCCCTGCACCAAGTCGCCGAGTCGGCGTATCACTTCCTCCTGGGCAGCGTCGCCGGTGCCTTTGGTGCCTTCATGGTCTACCCCATCGATCTCGTCAAGACCCGGATGCAGAACCAGCGAGGCGCCAACCCGGGCCAGCGCCTCTACAACAACTCCATCGACTGCTTTAGAAAGGTCATCGCCAACGAGGGCTTCAAGGGTCTGTACTCGGGAGTTGTGCCGCAGCTGGTTGGTGTTGCCCCGGAGAAGGCCATCAAGCTCACAGTCAACGACCTTGTCCGCACTGCCTTCACCGATAAGAAGACGGGCAACATTTGGGTGGGCCATGAGATTCTGGCTGGTGGTTCGGCCGGTGCCTGCCAAGTTGTACGTTTTGTCCCCTGATATGATCTATGCCGTCCACGAAAGCACTCTAACATCTGTTGCAGGTCTTCACCAACCCTCTGGAAATCGTCAAGATCCGACTGCAGGTCCAGGGAGAGGTTGCCAAGGCCGCTGGCGCGGAAAGGCGCTCGGCTATGTGGATTGTTAAGAACCTCGGACTGACAGGACTCTACAAGGGCGCCAGTGCCTGTCTGCTCCGCGATGTCCCCTTCTCGGCAATCTACTTCCCGACCTACAGCCACTTGAAGAGAGAGGTCTTTGGCGAGTCACAAACCAAGAAGCTCGGCATCCTACAGCTTCTCACCGCTGGTGCCATCGCTGGTATGCCTGCCGCCTACCTGACGACACCTTGCGATGTCATCAAGACCCGCCTACAGGTCGAGGCCCGCAAGGGCGACACCAACTACACCGGTCTCCGCCACGCCGCCCAGACCATCTGGAAGGAGGAGGGCTTCCGGGCTTTCTTCAAGGGCGGCCCGGCCCGTATCCTCCGATCTTCTCCCCAGTTCGGTTTCACACTTGCCTCGTACGAGGTTCTCCAGAGTCTGCTGCCTTTCCCCGGAAGCAAGCAGGCCGAGCAGGTTCACACTGGTGTTGCCGAAGTCGTCTCGTCCATCAGGGAGAAGGACGTCGCTTCGCCGCATGCCCGCAGCCGCAATGCTCTCAAAATCATCCTTGATCTGGACGAGAACTTTGGCCGCGTCAAGCTTCCTGACCACAAGGCATGGAAATCGATGCCGTCCATCTTGGGCGGTGGTGCCAAGGCATGAGGACTGGAGTTTGGCCGCTTCGTTCACGAATTTTCTTGGCTTTAGATTTGCTCTAGAGGTCTAGAAAGAGTTTTCAGGCTTTGGGTGATAGATCTCGGCCCGCTGCCGATGGCACATCACATCTGGTATCCCCCCGCGCGCGCGCGCCAGATCTACGAATGGTTCACATCTGCATGGAAAGCTGGCGTTCACACTGGACAGGACAGGTTTTATGACTTTATTTATTTTATTTTCTTCTTTATTCATTGCGAATTCTGCGGGGGTGTCTTCGAGAAACAAAAAAGTTTTCGACGGGACTCTTGTGTGTAATTAGATAACGATTTCCCTCCTTGTCTCCTACGATACAGATCAGGTTTGAGCTCAGTTCTGGATGACCGCGAGCATAGGCGGATCTGGCGCCCGTTTTGGTATCTTTCTTCGTATGTGAGAAGGGAAGAAGACTTGGTCAGGTTTAGAGTGCTACATTTTAGACAAAAAGGGTAGCCTGGCCTATGGAATACCCCTCTAGACCGTAGACCGAAAATGGAGTCTGATCACATTTGCGTCACTGAGCTGCTTTTCCTTGCTGTGTGATCTGTGGACTAGCTTTAACGCACTCAGCCTGTCGTTTCCTTTGACCTCCACAATCTACACAAGTGCGCTCCAAGTCGTAACTTGTTGGTGGACTGCTTGCGTCTTTGGCTCCTACTTCGCATAGCCGCCACTTGCAAGTGTATGCCAAGCGTGAGCGACGTACACAGCGATGTGGCTGCTTTCACAGCCGGTTGGGGCGAATTGGTTTGCCCAGTAACCGACTTGATTGTGTTAATAAGTAACCAGCGAAGTTGATCAACGAGAGGGTTGGTATTAACACATGGAGATCTCCCAGGACTTCGCGTCATACATCAACTCCCTTGGCCCATGATGCAGAACTACTCAGACTCGAGATGACTACTTCCAAATTTTTCATTCGAAGATGAAGTTTTCGTGAGAAGCAGGATGGACTCATCGCCAGGCCGGCCACATGACGGCTCTGTGCCCAGGTTGCAGGCCAGGTTGCTCTGTGGTGAGTCGGTCTGCAATCTCTACCGCTGTTCAGCCGTTTACAATTCGCGAATCAACAAGATTCTCTTCTTTCGTATAAGCCTCAGCGCTCCGGCGAGCGCCAGAGGTACTTAGGGCCCGGGAGTATATCGGACCCTTTTCTTGGAAACCTCTATCGCATTTTACTCTCTCATAAGTATATGTGGATGAGATATACAAACAAGCCATGCATCCAAATCAGCCGCGGTGAATATAAGCAATCTCCGCAGCTGATATCCTCGTAGTAGCCGCATCCGGTGCGCAGCCTCACTTTTCCTATCAGGGAACCCTTCTCCATCGAGCACTTCTGCCAGCCGATCAGCCAGAAACCATGATTCAGGGCGGTACGTGTGCCGGATAGTATTACGAAGACTCGAGCAACTGGAGTCTGGACGGCGATGTATGTTGCTCCAAGTTACTTTACAGCCGGCTGAAACGTGCGCCGGCGATGTCCTCCAACACAATCAATAATTGCACAGCAGATACTTTCTCCATTCTCCAGAGGGAACTCTTCCCCTCTCTTGTCAGGTTCTCCCAAGGCCTCAGGTCTTGCAGTGGTTTGGCGCAATGTGATTTCTGCCCAGTGCTTTACCCTCCCCCTTCCACCAGAGCGCATGCTATTCGTCGCCAGATAACACTATATATAACAGAACCAAAGCTTCACACGACCTGGGATCGTGTTCCTGGTATAGCCTGATGAAGGTCCACGGCTTCCCTGCAAATGTTGACGCCTTGTGTTTCATCCTAGTCTTTTGGTTTGCCATCCACGTAGGCAACTAACTGATAGACGCAGCTTAATCACCGGTGAATCATGATGTAAGTCGACAATGACCTGGTATTGTCTGGTTCTGACAGGTCACGCCATTAGTGCTCCAAAAGCAACCATGGAAGCGAGCGGCATGCATGCAACAAGTACTTGCTCAAGAATGATTCGAGGTCAATGTGCGGCCATGCGTCGTACACGTGGGAAAAGAAACCCTGGATTGGCTGCGGTGCATCCTTCGAGAACCATCATCGAATAAAGCCTTTGAGACATGGGGTCGTGGCTATCCTACCGAAACTGCCACCCAACTACCTACCAACCTAGGTAGGTCGAGGAGCTGGTGGTCCAGTAGCAACCAACCGGGCAGTTCGCACGTTCGGTATGTTGTTCCGATAAAGCTACCCGATATGAATACATATTCTTAACTACTTGACCAAGTGATTGATCAATTACAGGTATGACAGCGAGCCGCTACAATCCCGAGTCTCGGGCATACTTGAGTTCTTGGGCCCATGTCTTCAATCACAGCAGATCCCACGAGCCTGCCGCGTGAGCTTTAGGGCCACGGAGACAAAGCAAACAGCGTGCTCATGCATCATGCAAAGGCAGCCTGCTGGCGCCCACGTTTTTTTCCCCCTCACCCACCAAGCGCGAGGCTGCATGCGTTGTGTGCGTTCACTCGGCGCCCATCGTATTGTTTCATATGGGACTTGTCCAACGTGGTCCAACGTGGCACCAGATTTGGGGCTACACTTCCCGATCCCACGTGAGCATGCAGGTGAGAGCTGTGACGGATGGGAGGGGTGCGATCTCTTGTTGTGGCATTCGCTAGGTGGTGATGGCCTTGGACTCGCATGCTGAGAGCAGAACGAACATTCGACATGGCTTTGCCAGAGGGGTCTTCGGAGCCGGAGTTGACAAACTGGTGTTAACCTCACGAGTTGCCAAACAAGGACCTGGATACGACAGCTGCAGCTGAAGAAAGCGGCCACCCATCCCCCTACCTAGGTAACTTACTGTGTATACACATACAGGCCCGGGACAGGAAGGCCTGGACAGCCCTGCAACTCCACAGTGGAGTCTATTTTCAGCCGGGACGCCTGACCGCCACCCTGCCACCCCAGGGGCCCCCGTCACCCATTGCAAACATGGATCCCACTAAAAAAGCCCCCTGGCAGCTTATCGGAGCGGTGCTGCAGTGGCTCGCCAGGGTCTTTGCAGCAATTTCAGCCAATCTCGCGTCATTGCGATTGCCCATTTCGTCAGCCAGCCCCAGGCCAAAGGGTCGCGACGCCGAAAGGTGGCCGATTGATCCCAATGACCTAAGATTGTCTTGGATCAACGCGAGACAGCACCCCAACGGAACGGGGGGGAGAAAAAGAAAGACGACCAGAGCAGCACAAGAGAACCCAAAAGCCCTCTTCTTCCTCACCTAATGGCTCTTGCGTCTTGGGACGACGACCTCTTGACCCTATGATGCGACCCAACTCCTCATCCGCACCCCAATAAACCCCGAGTGATCGCACAGCCGCAATGTGTCGATTTCTGGTGAGCTCCTCTCTCGGCCTTGAGTCACGCGAGCTGTGCCAGACCACCCGCTGACCCTGTGTTTCTTGCTTGCCCACCAGGTCTACCGGGGCAGCGACGAGATCTTGCTCTCCAAGCTGATCCTCGATCCCACCCATTCAATTCTCAAACAGTCGTTTGACTCGCGGTTGCGACTGGTAAGCTCCATTCTTTCCCTTCTTCCCAGACTGCAGCCAGACGGACGGGCAGACGGACGGACGGGCCCACCTCGTCATATGCCACCATGGGACGATCCCGTGACAGCTGGCTGATGTGTCGCCTGTCATCTAGGATACCAGACGAGGTCAGAACAATGCCGATGGATTTGGCATCGGCTGGTATACCGACCCCAAGCTGGGAGCCGCCCCATGCCTCTTCACCTCCACCATTCCCGCCTGGAACTGCACCAACCTGCAGCGCATCGCCTCCAAGACGGCATCGCGCCTCGTCTTCGCACACGTTCGGGCCACGACCGAGGGATCCCTGAGCGAGGACAATTGCCACCCCTTCTTCCACCGCAGCCTCATGTGGATGCACAATGGCGGCCTGGGCGGCTGGAGCTACATCAAGCGTCGGCTGGGCGAGAAGCTGACAGATAAGTGGTACCTCTTTGTCCAGGGCGGCACCGACAGCGAGTGGGCCTTTGCTCTGTTTCTCGACAGACTGGAGCGGCTGGGTGTCGACCCGAGCGCCGAGCCTGCTGAAGGATTCGGGCCTTCGATCCTGCGCAAGGCCCTCCTGCAGACGATAGAGGTCATCAACGAGCTCACCATGAGCATCCCGGAGAGCATTGTGCAGGGCGAGAACGTGGACACGCGAAGTCTGCTGAACTTTGCTGTCACGGATGGCCACAGCATCATCTGCACCAGATACGTGAGCAGCAAGACCGACGAGGCTGCCAGCTTGTACTACTCTTCTGGCACGCAATGGGAAACCAGACCTGCCCCGGCCGACGGCGACTACCAGATGGAGCGGCGTGATAAGGGTGCCGACATTGTGCTCGTCGCCAGCGAACCCCTGACATTCGAGCGAGGTAAGAACCGTCAGGGAACGACGACTGGCTGCACAGTCCGCTGACAGAGGTTACTCCAGAGAACTGGGTCAACGTACCCACGAATTCGATCTTGACCATTCACCACCAGTCAGTGATGGTCCACCCCATCCAAGACGGCTTCTCGGAGAGGGATCCTTACCACAAGCGATCGTCGGCCTTTGCGACCACGAAGGGTCTCACAACCAACGAGAAAGCCGCACCGGCTGTGATCAACAGTGACCTCGCCACACCAAGCACTGATGCCGAGCTGCAGAAACGGACGCTGGGTCCTCTCATTCCCACGCAAGGCCGCACCAGAACCCACGACTCTGGTAGCACACCAATTCCTGTGGTGGTACGCACCAAGTCGCCGCTTTCTAACGCGCAAACTACTAACGGCGGCTCGGACATGCGCACAGTAACGACTGCGCAATCGCCCCGTCCCGAGATAGGTCACAAGCAGCCCAGCCAGGGCAATATCAAGAAGAAGCGCCGCTCGCTCGTGGCCGGCGAGTGGGCCCACCCTACCGAATACCTCAACGCCGACGGCCAGCAGCCCCAGGCGCCTGACAGCCCCCCGATGAGGGCAACCGAGTACGGCAACAACGATAAGGCAGCACGCATTTTGGGACTGGCACTATAGGATGGACGCCGGGGCTCCAAGGTTCTGAACCGGCATTTTTGCAGCTAACTTGGTGCCGGAATGGGATCTCAACTGCGACTTGAAGCAGAGGTCGCGCTCTTTCGATACAGAAGAGTCATTGGGGCGTTGGAATTAGACTGTTGATTTTTAGATTTAGGGAAAGGCAAGGCGTCCGGTGAAAAGGAATATGGCCAGCGTGCAGCCCAAGGCAAAATGAAGTTTGACAACGACCTGCACGCAGAACTGTCTTGGGGTTCAGCTCCTTATGCGCCCACAAAAAAGCGGAAAATCATAGTGTTGTGACAAAGGCACTGCATCTATTTGATCTCTACCAACGCACCTTGAGCTCCGTGTCCGTGTGAAAACACGCCATCCTGTTTATCTATCTGTTCTGCCAACGCCGTCCCGTCCCGTTGTACCGGGCCAATTCTTTCTAGGCCGGCTCTTTCTGCCAATGGTATCCAGTTGAGGCACCCACGCTTCCAACGCCCAAATGTCCCAAGCAAGTTTATCCATCATATTCTCATAAGCAAGCACCATCGTTATTACACCTCCTGGTCAATCCCCCAGCTGACAACATCCAGTGCCGTTGCCACATGCGCGTGCTCGTCAACGCCGTGATATCTCTCGCCCTTGTCCTCGCCCGTCCCCTTCATCATCTCCTGCTCGAGCCAGCCGGCGTACTCCTCGAACCCGGAGAGGCTGCCGGTGACCTTGGCCGTCCGCACGCCGCGGACGTCCTCGAACCGCGACAGGACCTCCCGGCCGGCCCCGCGGTACACGGCCTGCCACACCTCGATCTCGACCAGCTCCATGCCGCTGAAGGCGCGCGTCGCCTCCTCGCGGGTGAAGGGGGCGTCGATGTCGAGCCGCACCCGCACCCTGAACCGCCGGATCAGGGGCACCATGGCGGCCGCGGCCACGGGGTCGTGCCACGCCCGCAGCCGCGGGAACGAGGCCAGCAGCGACGGGTGCGCCTGGAACGTGTTGAGCCGGTACAGCAGCGCGTGCGCCTCGGCGTACGTCTGGGCGCAGACCCGCAGGATCTGCGGGTGCAGCGGCGCCGGCCGGCGCTCCGGGGTGCGAGATCCACTGCCGGGGGACGAGGGCTTGGCCGGCTCTTGGAACGTCAGCAGGTAGGTGTAGATTTCCATGCGCAGTTCCAGGGGCAGGCCAAGTAATGTCGGCGGGTTGTACATCTGTTCTGTGTATATATTTGTGGTAACGTTGGTGCTTGTGTTTGTATCTTGGGGTAATTGTTGTTGTCGTTGTTGTTGAAGGCCGAGGTCGTAGTCCCCCGTCTGGCCGAGTGCCAGGGCGGGTGTCATTGTCATTGTTAATGCGCAGGCCATTGTGAATGTCTTTTTCCTATGGTCTCTAAGTACTGAGTAAAACGAGCGACCGACTCTCGCTGCGATTGTTTATATTTATTTCTTCCTGTTACGATAATTTACGGAGGCTCGGGAAAAGTCGCGTTGTGGTGGTCTAATGGGTCTGGCGTGAGCGTGCGCGGTGGTGTGATGCATAGGATGATAATAAATGGAGTAGATAAGGAAGGGCTCCCCCTGAGTTGTCAATGCACCATTCGGAACCAAACTGCCAAACAGCGAAAAACGAGGCTTTGGTTGGTTTTCTGACCTGTCGCTACTTCGGCCTCAGAACACCTGGGCCCAGAAAGGCCGATGGTTCTAGACCAAGCTACCTTACCCAATACGCGAGGCAGTCCAACGTTGTCGATTTTCTGAAGAGCACAGTATCTGATCTGCATGGCAGGCAGCATGGTCAGCTCATTGGGGCCCGAGTTCTCGGCGAGTCATTGCTATCAAGACCAACCAACGTTTGGGGATAACATGGAAATAGCGGTGACCTCGATGCAGACAAGACGAAACATTGCTTGCCGAGAATAATCCATGTCTTCAGCTACAGCCTCACCGCGGCCCCCTCCGTGCTGTTTGAACGTTGGTCTTCAGTCTTCAGTCTTCAGAGGACCTGCTTGGCGCTACCAGCGGCCCAGTTCAATGTCTCTGTCAATCCAGCAAAGGCCACTTACCTAACCCGGCGCCTGGAAGACTTGCCCGCATGACTTTCCGTGTACCGGAATGACACTATTTCAGTGTGACGGAGGCGCGAAAACCACCCTTCCTCCAACAATCCATCTGTAAATGGAAGTCCGGCCTCTATCTTTGCAGGTCTCACTGCGGGTAGGCCCTCCCGAGTTAGCCGGAAGTATAAGTCAATCTGCTGGGTCGCGGGGTACCTAGGTATGGTACCTACAGAACCTAAGGAGCATCACGCGATAGAAGGGTCCGTAAGCGCAATTGGGAAAACCCAAATGACCCAATGTCGAGACTATAACCCATGTGTGACATAGCTTCCTTCCTCTGCACAACAATACAGAGCCAAGGTCGGTGATTGATCGTCATCCCATCGGTCAATCGTCATCGCTACAGCACGGCCACTTATGAAGACATTTCGTCCGTTGTACGATTGTCTCTCCACCTGCTACCCGGACAGCGTCTTGGCACCCCCGGACCCGGCCACCCTTCCGCCGAAATTTGTTCGTCTGGCACGTCGCCGGCCGAGATCTCCCTTCCTCGCACCGAGTCGCAGCCAGCGACCACCGAAACAGCCAAGAGACGGCAGCATGTATTTCCTCCAGGTCCTCTCGGCCCTGTTCGGCTGGGTCTACACCATTTGCTGGTCCGCCTCGTTCTATAGCCAGCCCTTGCTCAGCTACCGCAGGAAGTCCACCTCGGGAACCACCGTCGACTTCCCGCTGATCAACACATTCGGTGCGCACCCCCGGGCCCCGTCCCTCCGTGCTCTCTCCCCAATGCTTCGCCCTCGAGAGGTCGTACACTAACCGGTGCCAATTTCGTCCGATAGGGTTTTGCGCGTACCTTGTCTCCAACGCCGCGTTTTACTGGTCGCCCCTCATCCGCTCGCAGTACGCGCTCCGCCACGGCGCGGGCCACGAGCCCACCGTCGCCTTCAACGACATCGTCTTTGCGCTGCACGCCGTCGTGGTCTGCGCCATCACCACGTCACAGTACCTGGTGCCGGGCGCGTGGGGCTTCGAGCGGGCGCCCGGCACGCGGCCGTCGCGGCTGATCTTGGGCGTGGCCACGGGGTCGACGCTGGCCGTGGCCGTCATCATCTTCGTGGTGGCGGGGACGGACCCGGCGGCCGACGCGCGCACCAGCTGGGCCTGGCTCGACGTCGTCTACACCGTCTCGTACGTCAAGCTGTTCGTGACGCTCATCAAGTACGCGCCCCAGCTGTACTACAACGCCCGCAACCAGAGCACCAAGGGCTGGAGCATCTGGCAGATCCTGCTCGACTTTGCCGGCGGCATCCTGAGCATCGCCCAGCAGGGCATCGACTCGTACCTGCAGGGCGACTGGAGCGGCATCACGGGGAACCCCGTCAAGTTCGCCCTGGGCAACGTCAGCATGCTGTACGACCTCTGCTTCATGACCCAGCACTACGTCCTGTACCGGGGCAACGATGGCGCACCCGCCAAGAGCGGCGAGAGGGAGGCGCTCCTCGAGAGGGGCGAGGGCGACAGGAGGTTAGACTAGGAGTCTGGATCTATAGACACTGTATCGTAAGGATATATACTGTATTGATAATGTTTAGCAATCGACTTCGGACGGCCGCCTACTAGTCCAAGGTGAGATGGCACGGAAGCTAGATATTGTATAAGCTATTCCTCGAGGTTCTACCGGTGACTGATTAATCGACTCCTCGATCGGGCTAGAATATCTTGTTCAATGTTGTTGATACGGTTTCCATAATTATCTACTGAGTCCGCTCATACCCCGGAGGGGACGTCGAAATGGGAGAGTCAGACTCAGCAAGCTTGCCGAGCCGAAGAAGTTGCGTACCAAAGACAAGTTCAATCACATTCAACGGAGCGCTTTTTTGACTATTTTTTATGGACAAACCGTAGGCGACGACGTTGGATAAATGATACCAAATAGATATTCGCCGCTTCGCCATCTCATACACATTGAGAGTAATAACTGTTCACCTCGGAGCACGTATAAGGCGCAATGCAAGCCCCACCAGCCGAGAACGCCTGCCCGCCACACTGGCCATACCTAGCTATCGTGCCCGTCGGGGCTGCTGGGGTCTCCGTGATTGTAATCATCATCGATTGCGTCGTCGTTACGTAGAGAGTTGATACCGCCGTTTGGGTCATCGTCAACGTAGACGCCGGCTGCGTGTTGGAAACAACGACCGTGGCGACCTGAGTTGTCAGCGCCGTGTTGGTCACGACTGCGGTCTGGGTCCGCGTGACGTTGGCCGTGTCGGTGAGCGTCAAGGTTGTTCTGTTTGTGAGCGTAGTGCTGACCGTGGCGACAGAGGTGGTGAGGGCCGTGTTCGTGATTGTCTGGTGCTCGGTGGCTGTTATTGTAACGTTGAGTCTGTCGGTCTGCGTGATCACAGCTGTATTTGTGACGGTGCTGTGATCCGTGTTGGTAATAGTCAGGTTGAAGCGGTCAGTCTGAGTAAGATACGCCGTCCCTGTCCGAGTTTGATGCTCGGTGCTGGTGATCGTAAGGTTGAGTCGATCTGTTAGCGTTGTAACAGCAGTGTTTGTCAAGGTTTGATGGGCTGTCTCGGTAATAGTTAGGTTGAGCCGCTCCGTTCGGGTAGTAACTGCAGTGTCTGTTGTTGTTCTGTGATCTGTGTTGGTTATCGTGAAGTTGAACCGGTCTGTCAAGGTTGTAACTGCAGTATTGGTCAGAGTCTGGTGAGCTGTCTCGGTGATGGTCAAGTTAAAGCGGTCCGTTCGTGTGGTGACTGCAGTATTTGTCACTGTCTGATGCGCCGTGTTCGTTATCGTGTAATTGAACCTGTCAGTCTCCGTGACAGGGATCGTTTTGGTAAATGTTTGCAATTCAGTATTTGTGACGGTAAGGTTCAGCCGGTCGGTCTGTGTGGATGTCGAGGTGACGACAAGGGTATCGACATGCGTCTGAGTAATAGTTTGGACATTTGTATTCGTAACTGTAGACGTAGACGTTGCTGTATAGAGGGATGTAATATTCTCCGTGACAGTGGCTGTGCTAGTGACCAAAGCAGTTGCCGTGTTCGTCACGACCGCCGTGGCCGTATTTGTAACGACGTCTGTGATATGATCCGTAACTGATGCTGTATGCGTCACATGGGCTGTGGCTACTGCTGTCGAGACAACCCAGTAGGTTCTCGTAAAGTTCCAGGTCAAGGTTTGGACGAGGGTTGAGCGGATAGTGGCTACCTGGGTGACATAGCTCGTGTTGTAGACGACCGAGGTCTGCTGGACCCGTGAGGTGTGGACGGTTGTATCCGTCTGCGTGAGGGTGTGGGTCCAGTAGGTGATACTGTTTCCCTTGGATGGGTCGTTGCAGATACCGAACTGAGGCTGGCAGAGCTCATCACAGTAGTCTTGCGAATTGCCACACCAACCGTGCTCCGAGCAGCAGTCCCCGTATCCCGAGCCGGTGCAAGTTATCCCGTTTCCGCAGCTGCCGTCTGTCGAAACCTGTAGCTGCGCGCCTGCGCTGGCGATGGCGGCCAGGATTGCAGCAAAGATGCCAAACCGCGGCATGACTGGCAATAAGACAAGCGAGAACTGGACATCAAAGACATGTCAAGGAGACCGCCACAATCTCCACCAGCCAAGAACCGCCGTCATCGACGAAACCGGGGCAGGTTTAAGTACCTGCTTCCGTCTCTCGCTCATGATGGCCAGGGGCGGCTTGGATCTTGGCAATGGCCGGCGAGGACTTCCATGATCAATATGGAAGAATGCTCATCTCTTGGCAGCATCTTTCTGGCATGAAGAACCTGGGGCCTTCCCAAATAGCATGATCTGTTTGTAAAGATGTAGTATAGCTGTGCCCAAGTAACTGCCGCGGAGTAGTTATAACAGCAGCTATAAGGAACAGGCAATATCTTGAGCAGGGGTTCGGGGATTTTCAGCCGACCGAGGAGAGACGGTTGGGTGATGAAATAGTTGCATGATGCAGACAAGGCGAAGCTCAGTGGGGGTTGGCGCTGGCAGCTCGTGGGTCATATGTTTCTCTCGAGCTTCCATTTCTCCATGATTGAATTAGGCTGAAAAGGGAAATGCCCAGGCGTCCCCGAATCTCTGACCGTGGAATATAGTAGCCAGCATATAGTTGCTGAGCGGGCCGTAGAGAGCCACTTCAAGGATCCTCTATGCGGCCTGCATAAGCCTTATTAGCTGCCAATGCATCGGTTGAAAGCAGGAACGCAGGTCTAGATCAGATAAGGGTGACATGGCCATCTCAGGTACAGATCTAAATGAACTCAATGCAACGATGTCTCATGGCACGATGAGCATAGCTTTCTGCGAACTCGATCACGACAGTACCCCTCCGTGGGGTATCACCGTAGAGTCAAAGTGCCGGCTGGAAAAGCGGTGGGATCTGGTCAAAGTTGAAGAGAATGGGCTGGGTGAGTTACTCTCGCCTAGCTGCAGAACACGAAACTTGCTTGACAGAGTGGAGCTAGAATGCATAACGGCTGAGTCTAGAACTGAGCCTGCAGACACAACGAAATTTTGCGTGAAAATCAGGTTCGGCTATTTGGAAGAGTGTCGAGAATGAGGCCATCTCGCCGAGGCTGGGAGTGGGTGGCTCTCGGAAGGTGTTGGAGTAGGTGAATGTATATGGAGGGAGGGGCACAGGACTACTTTACTACTAAGACACTTAGGCGCTGCATAGTCACCTAGGTAGCTAGTTACCTTTCTAGCCCTGTGCCTAAGTTACGTAGCTAAGCCATGGCAACATTGACTCAAGACTCACGGACCACATCGGATAGGCGTAAGAATTCCGATGCAGAGACGCCTGATGGGATGCGTGGGATGCAATCCGGCATTTATTGCATTAGGAAGCGAAATGGAAAATGCTTGGTGTAGACCGTTGGTCACAGTGTCTGATTCGCTGATGGCTGTTACCCGACAGCACTTGACTAGTGAGGCACCTAACTTACTACATAGGTACGTAGACACCTTAAGTTAGGCACCTAGCTACGTAAATAAATTCTGTATTAGAGGTTCAGGTTGGCAGTGCCATTGGATGGCAGTCAAAGTAGGCAGTCAGTAGATGCGATGCACCGCCACATCATCTCTGCGGCGCCACACGCATGACGGAAGTTCATGCAACCAATTTCACGAGCTCCACACGCCACCCCGTCGTGTCGGGAGTCGAACCAGGCCCGCGATAATCCGAGGCTCATACCTAGTTGTTGTTTTCATGTTCATATCCTGTCAACACTGCCTGGCGACCTGCGACTGCGACCGCGACCGTTTGATGGTCTACCCTTCGATCCCCAGAAGTCGCCTCCGCTGTTCATCACCGGCATGAGCGGACGGCTTATAGCTGCGGCCGGGCGTCTCCCGTCGACGCGTTCGGCCGCCGTCCAAGCTGCTCGCCAGTACCACCACCTGCCGTCTGGCGGTCTGCTCCGCGCAGACGCCGCCGTACGAGCGACCCGCCGACGCATGTGGTTCGGCGGCAACGCCTTCCACAATGCAGTTATCGTCCGGAATGCCTCCTTCGCCCGCTTCCTGCCCAAGCTGGCAGCCAAGCTCATCAGGGTACCTGCCATGGCCGGCGGCGTCACCATCGCTGGGCTGGCCTGGGTGCAATATCAGGCGACGCAGGCCGGCAACTACGCCTGGGACGTCCTCACCACGGCGAAAGATGGCGTGTCCGGTACCGCGGCGACCCTGTTCGACGGCGCCAAGGGCATCGCCGACCAGACCATGAGGGGATGGCAGAACACGAAAGAGCAGGTCGAGCTGCCAGAATGGATGCAGAAGGTGCTCCGGTTGCAAGAGGAGGTCGGGACTGGAAAGCAGGGCGGCGGTGGTCCGGGAGGCGAGGAACCCCCGAAGCAGAGCAGGACCGGTGCTGCGGTGGCTGCCGGCGCCAGCGCTGCTGCGTACGGCTACGAGCAGTCGACCGAGGATGACCCTCGGAGCGAGGACGAGATGGCCAAGGACGACCAGATGATGGTCCTGACCAAGAAGATGATCGAGATCCGCAACATTCTCTCCAAGGTTGGGCAGTCGAGTACCCTGACGTTGCCATCCATCGTCGTCATCGGGTCGCAGTCCTCAGGAAAGAGCTCCGTGTTGGAGTCGATCGTGGGGCATGAGTTTCTGCCCAAAGGTTCAAACATGGTCACGCGGAGACCCATCGAGCTCACCCTCATCAACACGCCTGGAATAGACGCCGAGTACGGAGAGTTCCCTGACCTGGGACTCGGCAAGGTCTCGGACTTCTCCTCCATCCAGCGAACTCTGACCGAACTCAACCTGGCTGTGCCCGACTCCGAGTGTGTGTCGGACGAGCCCATCCGTCTGTCCATCTCGTCTCCCAACGTACCCGATCTGTCGTTGATCGATCTGCCTGGATATATCCAGGTTGTTGGCCAGGGCCAACCTCTGGCCCTAAAGCAGAAGATCTCTGAGCTTTGCGACAAGTATATCCAGGCGCCCAACGTCATACTGGCCATCTCCGCAGCTGACGTCGATCTGGCAAACTCAACAGCCCTCAGGGCGAGTCGCCGAGTCGACCCCAGAGGCGAGCGCACCATTGGCGTTGTGACCAAGATGGATCTCGTCGATCCAGTGCGAGGCTCGTCGATCCTGAACGACAAGCAATACCCCCTTCGTCTTGGATACGTCGGGGTTGTGTCTCGGATCCCTACCACCGCCGGCTTGTTCAAGAAGGGCAACGCCAACCTGACGTCTGCGATCGCCAAGAATGAGAACTCCTACTTCTCCGCTCACCCCCTCGAGTTTGGGCCGGGCGCGGATGTCAGCGTGGGGACTACAACCCTGCGCAAGAAACTCATGCACGTGCTCGAGCAGACAATGTCAGCAAGTTTGCAAAGCACAAGCGACGCCATCCAGCAGGAGCTTGAAGAAGCGACATACGAGTTCAAGGTTCAGTACAATGATAGACCCCTCTCTGCAGAGTCATATCTTGCCGAGAGCCTCGATGCCTTCAAGCACTCTTTCAAGCAATTCGCCGGCGACTTCGGACGCCCGCAGATGCACGAACTGCTCAAGAATGAGCTCGACCAACGGGTTCTTGATCTACTGGCAGCGCGGTACTGGAACAAGCCGGTGCATGACCTTTCAATTCCTATCCCAGAGCCGGACAACCTGGCGGATCTGCCAAAGGCGGACCCCGATTCTCCGTTCTGGCATCGCAGACTTGATGCCTCAACCTCGTCTCTCACCAAACTCGGTGTCGGAAGACTCGCTACAAACGTGGTCGCAACATCAATCCAGTCACACATTGACCGGCTCATCAACCAGTCGACCTTTGTCAACCACCCCTTTGCGCAACAGGCCATCACGGAAGCAGCCTCGAGCATCCTGAATGACAGGTTCTACAGCACCAGCGACCAGGTCGAGAACTGCATCAAGCCCTTCAAGTTCGACATTGATATGGAGGACCGCGAATGGGCCCATGGACGCGAACACGTCCAAGGTGTGCTCAAGAAGGAGCTGGACGCATGCGAGGGCGCCATGAAGGGCCTCGAGACAACTGTTGGCGGCAGAAGGAAGCTCAAGGAGGTCATGACATTCGTGGACAAGGCACGCAAGGGCGATGTCATTATCGAGGGTGAGAGCTCGAGCGGAGCCGGAGGCTTCAGCGCTGCTCTACTCGCTAAAGGTGAATAATTTTCTGGCCCCCCCCCCAGTCTCACGGCTTGGCCAGCACTAACAGATTCCAGGTCGGGAAGCGGTTTTCCTCCGTGATCGTGCCGACATCATCAAGATGCGTATGCTCGCCGTCAAGTCGAAGCAGTGTGCCAACATGAAGAACAAGTATCACTGCCCCGAGGTTTTCCTGGACGCCGTGGCCTCCAAGCTAGCCTCCACCGCAGTGCTCTTCCTGAACGTCGAGTTGCTGTCTGAGTTCTACTACAACTTCCCGCGCGAGCTGGACACTCGTCTTGGCCGACACCTCTCCCCCGAGCAAATCGAGACGTTTGCTCGAGAGGACCCCAAGATCAAGAAGCACCTCGAGGTCATTCGGCGGAAAGAGCTGCTCGAGCTTGTGCTGGAGAAGATGCAAAGTCTTAGACAACTAGAAGGGCTGGAGAGAGAACGAGCCAAGCAAAACAAAAAGCCGAAGGCCAGCGAGAAGCAGAAGGGTGGCTGGGGTATATTCTGAGTGCGGAGTGCATAGCCAGCGCACAGGGCCTTGATGAACAAACATATGTCATGATGGGTTACGGAGTTCAGGGGTTTTGCAACTGGATGAGACTGGTTGTTTTTTTGAGCAATCACTGATTATCGAGATATCACATACTTGCGGAAAGTACTCAGCTCTACGGAGATAGACTTGGATCCCCCCCCTTACTATTTTTATAGGCCTTCTTGTGAATATGAAGTTTTCCATTTGTCTTGAAAGCGTGGATCGAAGCCCTCGCAGGCTGAATGGAATCTACGTAATGACATAACCGACAAAGTAGAGGGAATCTGATCAAATGGCGACTAGGGGCCTTGAGTCTATCTGGTGTCTTTTCTCTTAAAACAACAGTCTTAAGTGGCTCCAACGAATTGCCCGCTCGCCCAGCGGATTGTGGTTTCCAGACTGGAGTGTCTCCAGGTGTAGGTTCCCCAAGCACGTTATAGTGCCCCCACGTGACAGGGCGTCAAGGCCCATTGACACCCGAGGTCTCTAGCGCGTTAGTGGGGTCTACCTCACGTCATTCATCACTTGGTATCGAGTATACCTCGCTTGGCTTCAGACCGCATCAGTCTTGTGATACATGCTCATTAGATATGGCGAGTTGTACAAAGCGCATCTTGATCCAACTGCCTAGTGGCTAACACCTTGTCAGCCCCCGAAACGGAAACCATCCGCCTCCGCGGCCCCCAAGGAGCGGCAGTCCAAGCTCGCCAAGGAGCACAACATCTCAGCGCGCGAGGAGGCCGAGATCAAGGAAGCCTTCGCGCTGTTCTCCGAACCCATGGACGGCGAGAAGGAAGGCGTTATCCCCATTAATGATGTACGGCGCGCCATGGTGTATGTATCTCCTATGGCCCAGCATCTACCACTCTGAGCGACGTCGTACGACTGACACATGCCCCTCGCATGCTAGCGCCTTGAACCTGGGTCCCACGAAACCCGAGCTCAAGGACTTCGTGTCCATCCTCGACCCGGACGACGAGGGCTACGCGACGTACGAGCCGTTCCTGGCCATCTGCGCCCTGAAGCTGCACCAGCGCGACGACGACGCGACGGACGAGGCGCACGCGGCCGAGGTGGACGAGGCGTTCCGGCTGTTCACGGGCGGCGCCGAGGGGACCGACACAACGCTGACGTTGGCGCACCTCAAACGCGTAGCCTTGACGCTGAAGCAGGACGTGGACGAGGCGCTGCTGAAGGACATGATCCTGGAGGCCAACGGCGGCGCCGGCGTGGGGAAAGGGGTCGGACGGCAGGACTTTGAGCAGGTTATGCGGCGGGCTGGCGCTTGGAAGTGAAGGCACGATGGCAGTGCCTCGAAGTTGGGGTCTTTACGAACCATAAACAGTGGGCGGTTGGGATGCCAATCTCAGCCCTACTCGACGCAGCGAGACCTGGCCGTCTACTCCATGTCACGCCCAGTTGGGGATTTCCTTGGTGTGGTGGTCTCAGAGGCGGCAAGAGCCGCGGCGTCGCGGAACGATCAGAACACCACTGCGGCGATGACAAACATACCGTCATGAAACAGGAAGCTGGCGAGCGAAAGAAGATGTAGCTTGGGGCCATGGGAATATGTAGGCATTGCGCATATTCCAACACATGTTTGGTCATGCCAAACAATGGCAACACCGAGTCTATCTACGGGCTAAATCCCGATATGAGAGAAAAGACATAGCTTGTCCGTTTATGTTATTGAGATCTTCCAGCACTCGGGCCGTATATTCTTTTTGTCATTGACCAATTCAGATCCCTCCCAAAACGCCGAAAATGCCAATGAGTTTGGCTGCCGCGGCCTCTTCTCTAGAAACCACCTTTGAGGTGGAGCGGGCTTTGTGCACCAAGGTTTTGGCACAAGTTTTCTTTTGGAAAAGGGCCTACCGGCAAGAGATCAAGGCCTCTCTACTCAGCCGCCGCCGGTTTTTCTGTTTCTGCCGGCGCAGAGGCTGCCGCCTTCGCACTGGCTGCAGCAGCCTCTTGGGCTCTCTTTTGTGAGTCGATGACGGCTTGCAGCTCCGGCGGTGCCTTGAAACCTGCGTGGTCAGAGTGCTTCTTGTAGAAGTAGTTGTCGGCTTTGGGCTGCAGGTTCTCGGGCAGCGACTGCAGGACAACATCCAGCAGGGCATCGATGGATGCCTGTTCCGACGAGTGTCGGTGCCAGATGGAGATCAGGTGCGAGTTGAAGCGCACGGAAAGGCCTACGCCGCAGAGCTGGTCTCCTGTTGAACCGAATTAGTGATCCGGCCGCAGAAGCAGCATCACGACCTCCAAAACTTACCCTTTGCCAGCACGCCCTCCAACGTCTCGCCGATGGCCATGACCTGGATGTGCCTCCAGAATTCTTGGGACAAGCCCTTGGGGACCCGGAAGGTCCAGCTGCCTCCCAACACGTTGCGTCGATCCTCCCACACGGGCATGATGCCCTTCTTGAACAGGTAGATGGAATCGCGCATGGCCATCTGCTCCACGTTGATGTGGTTCTCATAGCGCCAGAACTCGGCAACCGATTTGATGTCCTCGCCGAGCTGTTCGAAATGCACTTGATAGCTGCCGTCGTCCGTCTTCTTCTGGTCTTTGGCCTGCCTGTCGCCGGGTTCTGGGGTTAGCACTGGCTTTATTCTAAAAACAACGAAACAAGGCCGTGGCCTCGGGCTGCGGGAGGGGGGGATTGGGGCAAATCGCTGCTTACTTGTCAAAGTATAGCACCCAGACGTGCTGCGTGGGCAGGCGCATGGCTTGGAACATGTTTGCCTTTGCGCCAGCACGCTGCTCGGCGGGCGAGCTGACATTGGGGGAGTTGGGGTCGCTGCTCTGGGACAGCGAGGACAGTCCACTGGTGAACATGCCCAACCTGGGTCTGCCTGGTGCCGCCATCTTGGGTGTCTGTCTCCTGTGTGTCTAGGCAACCCCTGGACTGTTGGACGCAACTGGCCTGGTAGCAAGAGGCGACGAAGCTGGTATATCTCGTCGGACCGATAGAGAGCTGCCGGTCCTTTATAGAGAACGAGGGCCGAGGATCAGGTCGAACGGCGGCTCGTCCCGGGAAGCTGCACGAGGGTACGTCACGGGCTTCTTCGACTAGGACGTCGTGGGTGATGCAGTCTTGCAGGTGCGGAACAAAGACCCTTTGGTGCGTGGTGGGGGCTTCTCCAGGGGGCGTGGCAGGAGGGGTCGGCGGAGCGGTGAGACGGGGAGACGGGGAGACGGGGAGAGGGTGAAGAAAGAAGAGAGCGCGCCCAGAGGTCAAAGACGCAGGAAGATACAAGTCACTTCCCTTCGCGGCCGCGTTGTACGGGTGTCATACGTTTCAGCATGCGATGCCGAATGAACTCACGATTGAGGAGCTGAAACAACTTCACGGTACTCGTCGCCTGTGGTGGGCTACTTTCGGCCCCCGGGTCCCTGTCAGGGGCTAAGTCTTAGCTCTGACGGGCAGACCCATCCACTACCTAGGGTCTACTGTGTACGGGTCTTGGAGGGGGCACGGGGGGCCACATGGACGACTAAAACCGGCCCCCAGAACAAGGATGGCCGCTGATCCCCGGCACCCAGGCCCTGCCAGGCGCCGCAAGACAGCAACGGCTCGTTGGTCCGTTGGCCAGTATTCAGCGGGCTGGCGCCGGCTAGGGACCGCTGCATGGCGCATGTCTTGGGTGAACCTGCGAGTCCCAACGTTATCTCCCGTACAGCCGCTTGGGCGGTTGGCCCTGGTTGCCTGCCTGGGACCTCTGATGGACTTGCTGTGCAGTGGACAGTACTCAGGTACCCACTCGACCACTGCGAGGTCAGCGTCCGCGCGCGTGTGCCAGACCTGGCTGTGGAATGGAATGGTACCAGCAATCAGCGATTCACTGCAAACGGATAGGGATTCAGGACTGTTTGAGTTCGGACGATCTAAGCTTTCCGACCCCACATTCACTCTTTAAGTCTATATCCAGCCCAAGGTAGTTCTCACTGGCCTGGCGTTACCCAGGTAGGTACTGAGCACAATCTAACCTGTAATTCCAGTGCGGGATAACTCTTCAAGGCGTCAGAAATAGCTAGCTTGCTGAGTTGAGGCAGGCTATACCGTGTTTACTCCAGGGGTTGTCTTACAGTCTCTGAACTCGCAATGCAATCGGCATGGGAATAGTAGCCTGTTGCCAGCCTTTCCTAAAAATTCTTGCGAGCACAATCCACACGTTATTTAATGCGCCGGGTGGTACCTGGTAATCATATTATCGTACTCAGTTAAGCCAATGGCATCCAGTAGCGCGTTGAAATGTTAATACTTTCATTGGCAGACCATCATTATTTGGCGGATTGCTGACGGCTGTGAGACTGCCAACGTGTATACAACCTGGCTCACGCTATGACTATCGCTCTATGAGGAGCCTTCATCAGGTTAAGAGAGTGGCATATAAACAGACTACACATTTCCTGGCCGGCACCGTTGCTGGGAGGCTCAAGAGACATCCCTGCCTAGACTTTCTAGTAGTGCAACTTCTTTCCTTGGTATTGGGAATCGGAATCCAAACATTCTCCACGAAAATTTCTCAAGGCAGACATACTAGGATGAGAGATGCCACCGGTAATCACAGCGTACAAGCCTCGCTTGAGCACAGAAACCAATCACCGTAATTTCGCCTGCACGATGCATAGCAGCCTACGCAAGCAAAACGCGCCAATGCGAGACAGAAAGCTCGCCAGAATGTCAGTATATAGAAGAAAGCCCTCGAATTGCCTTGCATACTTGCCCCGGCTTAATACAGCCCACTTACTTAGCTGTGCCGCGTCTGATATCCCCACTTGACTTTGGCCATCCCCCACTCCACCACTCAACTCTAATCGCTGATCTCTAATCTCTAATCTCTCAAGCGATTCGGGCACTGTTATGTCTATACTATGCTTCCGAGCGGGCTTAAACGCGCCCCTTTCAGAGTATTGCCCCGATACCTACAGCACTTCGGCCGAATACTTGGTCATACTAGGAGCATGAGCGTGTTCCAACACACGCCACTCAATCAGAACGAGTCGATCAGACTTTTGCTCCTTCATCCCTCAGGGACCCATCACGCCGTCCTCCGGGGCTCTTTATGTCATTACAACTTGAATGATCACTATGGCGATATCCGAGGAGGATATACGGCCTTGTCATACGTCTGGGGCGATGCCGAGAAGACTGAGATCATGCTGCTCGATGACAAGGAGTTTCAAATCACCGCAAACTTGGCCGAGGCCCTACGGAACATTCGTGACGATGTAGGGACTTACCATATCTGGGCGGACGCACTCTGTATCGATCAAAGGAACATCTCAGAGCGCAATACGCAGGTTGCCATGATGGGTGATATCTACTCCAGCGCGATGCATACGATCATATACCTAGGTCCTCTCACAGCTGAAGTAGATGCCGTGTTCCGCGCCGTCATGTCGAGAACGGTACTCCAACGGTCCAAAGACTCGGAAGATCCACCGGCCGGAACCAACGCTGGGACAATACCCTTGGACAGCAGCCACGAGCATTATATCGAAAACGTTTCCCGACCTTCCTCGACCCCGGAATTTGCGTCAGCCGTGGCAGCAACCTCTAGTAGTACTTCCAGAACTAGGGCATTCCCCAGCAAATCCGAGGGGTTGCTTATCCAAGCCGGCACCGAGGACCTGCTGACCAGGCCCTGGTTCAGACGCGTCTGGACGCTGCAGGAGCTCGCATTGTCCAATTCACCGTGGATCCAGTGCAGTCGGAAACGGATTCGGTGGGCTGATCTGTGCCGCCTCTTCAGGCTCGGCTTCGATAGAACTGGCAACGACAAGTACTTCAGGCCGCCCAAGGGAAAGCCGCACACGAACTTCAGATCCATGGAGTCCATCCGGGCGAGTTTTCATGAGCCTCTCTCAGATTCCCGCCATTTTCGGCCACGACAGCTGGTCCGGATTCTGAAGGATCGACAGGGCAGCCAAGCCACAGATCCTAGGGATATGCTGTTCGCGCACATGGGCTTGATTGCAGACCAGAAGGACGTAAATAGATACCTCAAGATCGACTACACCGCGAGTATATCAGACGTCTTCGTCGCAGCCGGTCGCTATGCATTGGACAAGTTTTGCCACGTTTCCTCTATAACAGACCGAATATCGAGCTCACCGCTAAGGAGCCATCTCCCGTCGTGGGTGCCTGACTGGGGTATAGACTCCCCATGGCACCAGCTACCTCCACTTGCATCTTCTCCGCCATCAGGCCGGTCTGGTCGGGAGCTACTGAGAGACGTCTTGGTGTTGGGGCGGTCTGACAGTCACACCATAGCCTACGTGACTGACTGCCTGCCGCCAGCGTTCGAGTACCCGAAGCAATACAGCAACAAAGTCAGGGAAACCACTTCGAATGCAAAGTACCTCAACTCTGAGCATATCATAGATCTGTGGGCAGCATTCATAGAGCCTCTAGCCTCCAAAGACCAGGCCGAGATGGAGCACGATGTGGGCAGTGGAGGCTCATTTCGTATCAACAAGACTTACAGCGGAGTGAATGATTTTGCAGAGGCGCCGTATTCCGACTTTGCCGCGGCAAACCCACACTCGCCCTTCTCTCTGAAGTCGCGGCATCACCTAATGTGTGAGTTCTTCAGCGGAGTTGACTCAAAAAGCCGTCAGCCGCTGAATCACAACGGGTGCCGACTGGCACGGCTGGAGAACGGGGTCATCATGATGGTGCCTGCGCAGACCAGGGCTGGGGACGCCGTCGTCCATTTGAGCAACCTGTACAGAAAGGTCGACGTTGAATCATCGCACGACTTCTACTCCAGTGTACGAGAGTCTCATCTTTTTGTCATTCGGCCGCTCAACCTGGACGGGCAAGCCAGTTTAGACGCGGCAGTGGACAAGCATTTCCGTTCGTTGAGGGCAGCCCAAAGAAGAGGGGACATCAAGATTGAACGGCCCGAGTTCGCTGAACCTTCAATTACTTGGGAGCTGGCAACGCAGCATTGCTCTCTGATAGGAAGAAGTATTGGGGATATGGCCCTCGAAGAGACTGATTGGTGTAGACGAGAAGGAAGTTGCCATCAGCAGGATGACACAGCGGACAAAAAGCAGGAGGTCTATAGGGCACTCCTAGCAGCGATCCATTAGTATAATTTAGAAGGTTTTGCCCTAATTGGTGTTAAGATGTACTGTGGAATCCGGTTGCCGAGAAACAGTATATGCATATCCTGTGCATTTCTCCCAAGTATTCTTCTCGGTTGTTAGCTCTCTTCATCGAACGAATCTGCTCTTGAAGCCACACGCCCACGTCCTTCTGTTGAATTTTGAATTATATGCTTTCATTGCTGTACCAAACCATCGATATAATTGTACCCCCCTGGCTATGTATGCACCAGCCTGTTCATCTCAAATTTTCGACCTTTAGTACCTTGACTCTCAAATCTATCATTCGATCCAACCAACAAGGCCCGAGAATGACCATTCTCTCCTACCCTCTCCAAGTAGAATAAGCCCAGAACGCGTCAACCGCCCAGAGCCCAAACTCTACACTCCACTTAGTCCACGTACGCTGGAAAGCCAAGCTGCCCCAAACCCACGGACACAACACAGCCGGAAGAGAAACCTTACCAGGAGGGGGTTCAGGCAAAACATGCTTATATTTAACATTTTTCTCCCGTGTCCACTCACCAAGTAGCGCGGGAGTAAGGGAGGTGCCGACACCGATTGGGGGGGTGTTCGGTGGCGGTCACCTGAACTTAAGCTCTTGACTAGGTATGTTATCATCTACGGGATCAGGAAAGGCACCCGAACCGAAGACACCGTCCACGGTGCAGGTACCTAGGTACGGACAGGAAGGTTTATCGTTACCTGAGTCTAAGGTTACACAGACAGTCAGCGTTTACTGTATTTGACGCATCAGGCGCGGGCTCTTTGTTTTTTCCCTCTTCCCTGTCCTGCAGCAATGAAGTGCGAGCAACGAGACACTGTTGGTAGTTGCTCAAGTTTGAAGTTGGGCATTTGGCCCCAGTATGACATATTAAACGCAATGACAGCCAACGGCCGCTCGCTTGGCACGGAACACAGGGTCAACACAATGGTGTACTTGATCTTTCTTCATTTTGCAATATAAAAGATACAGAGGTGGACTGTCACGAGGTCGAGTTCTGAGAAGCCATTATCTGCTGTGGGCTTCGGATGCCCCCCTGAGTTCCTATCTCCAAGTGCCTCTCTAGTCTGAGCATCCCGCTGGGTATTGATCCCGTTTTCGCTCATACTGCGTCAAGGAGAACGTGACCTCTTTCTCACTGTGTTGATGACATGCCAGCCATCTGATTACTGTCTTGACCCATTTCCCATACACAATGGCAGAGAGAGTAACCTCTAATTCTCTCCCTTGCTAAACCCGGCAGGGCCCATCCACTTCTCTGGCCCATCAGCGGCTCGGATCCTCCAGAAGTCGTGGTCGACGCTCGTGATAGGCCTCTGGACGATACGTAGAGACGGCAGTCCCCAGGAACGCTGGACGACTTTCGTCCTCTTCCCCCCCCCCCCAAAAAAACAAAACAAGAAACAAATGGCCCGCCTGATCAAATCGTTTTGTTTGGTCGGCTACATGAAGGGCTGATGAAAATGCCCCAACTCCAGAAAAAAAAAAAAAAAAGAAAAGCGTGTCGAACCCAGAGAGCGATGGTGACAAAGGAAATCCATGATGCAAGAAGGAATAGCAGTGGTATCAGAGCGCAGACGCCGTGTTTCGTGAAATGCTTGCTTCGCCATGCAGTTTCACCCGATAGGAGAGCATCGGGCACGTGGAATAGACATTATGCTGAATAACGCCAGGGCTGAATGATGGGTTCGAAGAGAATCCAAATCATCATGTGATCGTCAAGGTCATTGCGAGGCTTGGACACACCAGTGACGGTGGAATGCCCAGGCACTCTTCTGGCACTCCTTGCTGCAGTACTTCGTTCGGCGGCACCGACGGCACTTAGCAAACTGCCGAGTGAACTCCTCCCATTTACCACATTGATAGTAGGCGCACTGTCGGATGCCGCCGCGAGTATCATCCTTGCGGCAGAGGTTTCGCATCACCACTCCAGCCCAGTACTGCATGTCGGTGCTGTGGTATCGCACGGTGAACTTCTCCACAAGCGGGAAGATGTTGAAGTCGTTGGGCAGAAGGTACTCCTCCTCGTAGTCCTCCTCCTCCAAGGACTCAGGTGTAACGTTGTCGCCGTCCAGGAGCTGCAGCTCCTTTCCAATCTTAAGGCGAGGAACCAAGTGGCTCTTCTGGAAGTACGACCGCAGGTTACAGTATTTCGAAACGTATGCGAGCAGTTGCAAGGACATCAGAACGTCTTCTTCTCTGGGCATCGCGGCCAGCATCTGCGGGTTGGGGGGAAGAGGTCGGTCCAAGAGGTATCGAGGAACGCTCGAGTGGTTGGGCAAGCCGGGCTGAGGAGCAGCTATGACGGGTCTGTTGGGGGAGAGGCCAATAGTCGGGACCGGCGTGGGGGCATTGTTGGGGATGCTCCCATCCACAGGACCACGGTGCGTGATGTTGAAGGTGCCGGCTTCCGGGACCTCGGACACAGTCGGCGTGGTCAGCTCTAGGGCAGCGCCAGCCAGCGTGCTGTCGCCCTCCTCCATGGCGATATCCTGAATGCCTACGGCAGGCTGAATCTCGTTGGTCCCTGACATCTCCGCATCTTGGGACTCGTCCGACTGCACGCTCTCCGTGTTCAGATCATCGGTGTCGGCCATCGTATCGGCTGTCGAGTTCTGGTGTCTGATCGAAGGGCGTCTTCGCGATCGTCCGTTGGGGCCGAGGGCCGAAGCGGGACGCACGGCGGGCGAGCGCACCTGGGGCGGAGGCAGCGGAGTCGTGGGGGACGCCGGCTGCGAGATGTTGAGGTTCGGGTGAGGGAAGACAGGAACCATGGACGGCAGCCGATCAATGTCACGGACGGGCCGGATGAATCCCTCCGGAGTACCATCGATGTTCAAGTTGGGCACGGCAGATGCTAGTGGCTGAATGGCCGGACGGGACGGCGAAGCAACATTCTGGCGAGTCTCGTGCCTGTGATGGTGGTGGTGGTGATGGTGGTGTCGGTGGCCCGAGAATGTAGCCCGTTCCGGGGGCGAGGTGGTAGGGAGCGGGGTGATGGACGGGGTGCTCGTGGCGTCGTTGTTTCCGTGCTCACTCGCGGCCGCTGTCGAGGGGCCGGCAAAGGTGGCGGCGGACACGTCGATCGAGGGAGGCGGGGCCTGGCGGCGGAAGGATCGCTGGTCGATGTCTGCGCGGCCTGAGCGGTTCGTGAACGAGGAGGACTTGGAGGAGGGGTCCCGGTGGGAGTGGCTGCGGTGGCGATGGTGGTGGTCGTTGTAGTGCTTCTGCTTAGCCTCCTCGGCCTTCTCCCGGCACTTCTCGACAACCTTGATGTAGTTGTCCAGAATGGTAGCGATGACAGGGACCATGTCAGCCTCGACGACCCGAGTGCGGACGCCTTCGGTGCCACGAACACCGATATTGACGACGCACTGGAAGGCGAGGTTCCACTTCCACATGTCCATCATGTCCTTGCTCCGGCCCTGCTTCAGGATGCAGACCAGCCTCTCGATGCCCCCATCGACCGTCAGGATGTCGCGAATGCGAGCCGATGATGTGGTGAGGTATGCGAGATGGTTGAGCGAGTTGATCAGGGGGAGAGTTGATGTGCAGTCGAGGGCCCGTCGGTCGTAGAGGGCGGTGGTGATGCCAACCGACGCCTTGTTGACGTTGGGGATGCTGAAGTTGACTTCCCTCATGTTGTCGGATTTTGTGCAAGTGACGCTTGTGTGAGATGCTCGAAGCCCCAGGTGGGCGAGGCTTGGTGTTTCCCAGATGGGAGCCGAAGCCGGGTCAGGTCAGGTCAGCAAAGGCCTTACCCGCGGGAATCAGGCGTATGCCCTCGTCTACCTCACTGCAGTGTGGCGGCGGCCAGGTGAAGCGGAAGCCGAAGCGGTGCACAGAGGATTCGATCCCGCTATAGTATATAAAGGGAACAGAGAAGTCCACAGACCCCTTTCTGGAGCGGGAGTTGCTTGATTGAGATGAACGCGTTTGAGGATCAATGCGGAGTCGTTAATGCACACAGGCAAGCACTCCGCTGGTGGGAATAGTGCGAAATTGGGCAATGCCGCAGACGACGGGGGGGAAACGGGCCTCAAACACCTCGGTCGCACCCGTGTGGTTCTTGAAGAGCAGTTGATGGATGGGCAATCCCGATTCTTGCCCATGCAACTGGGAACTGATTGTTGATGTTGATGAATCGGCCGCCTGTCTGGTCGAGAAGGGGGCGGTCGATGGGGCCGGGTGCCCAAGGCAAAGAAAACAATGTTCACGCCTGCGCCGGTGGCTGGCCCTGCACCGCTTGCGCTGACGATATGGAAAGAAAAAAAAAAACCGTTTCTTCGTATCAGGTCGTAATGGCTTCAACCAGCGGTCGGACTTGTCTGCATCGATTTTTAAATCGGCTCGTGGACTCGGGACGGGCGAATCGAAGGAACAGTGACCAAATGCCTCAGAAGGTGCAGCACCAGGTTTCAAGTCCTTTTTTTTACAGGTGGAACACGACTCGAGAAATCCGGGAAGAGACGAGAGAAACCCGAAAAATCTCCTTCTCCACGCAGTTCTCTAGACGGCAGCACTCAACTCCATCCAGATGAATGGAGGGAAGGGACGGTGATGATGGGCGAAGGGGGTTAGGGCTGTGGTGGTTGAAGTCGTGAGGTGGAGGAGGCGAGCACGGAACGGTGGAAGATGAGACTTGGATGAGCGAAACTGGCTGCAGACCCCGACGGTTGGAAAAGAACCTTAAAGTCGTCGGCTGGTAGGGGGGAGAGAGAGAGAGACGGGAGAGAGCGAGAAGAGAGAGCCAGCCAGCCAGCCAGCCAGACATGACATGACAGGCCTGACCAGGGTCCCGGCCCAGTGCATGCGCCGCTACGCTACGGCCTAACAGAGCCAACACGGGCTACAGCAACTCGTACCTACCAAGGTACCTACAGGCTGCGGCGCCTCCCAACTCGAGCTCCTGGGGGCTTCCAGCGTTCTAGCGCCCTGGCGCCCTGGCGCTCTGTAGTTCTGGCGCCCTACCTAGGTACTGCTCTGCCGTGCTGCGCGCACTGGGTGCCCAAGGCGCCCTAACACGCCTCGTGGCAGCGTGGCCACCCTGCCACCCTGCCCCGTCTCGCCTGCTCGCCCGTCTCCAGAGTCCAGTTTGCCATGAACCACGGGTGGAGGGTGGCGGCATCGGCACTAGACACGCCCATGTGAGAGATTGCACTGCACTCGGGCCCAATAACAACATACGCAATCCCGCAAATTACGGCACCAAGGTCCTCGATCTCGTCCGACAGTCTGTTTACATAGGCGGTTGACCGCCTCTTTGTCTTCGCGGGTTACGGCACCATCTTTCTTTGAATTCATCAGCACCATCGTCGTCCTCCAATGCCAACACACCTGAAATCCCCCCCTCATGCTTTTCCCAGCTGCATGTTCGAGCTTTGCGCGAGCTCGACGCTGAAAGCCTGCAGTCGGTTGTTCGCCCCCCTGCCACACCAGAGACCCCGACCCCAATCTGCATGCAGTTCACTGCATTTTCGGCGTGAACGAAACCGCCAGTGGCACGGAGGCTGGAGACTGGAGACAGACATGGCCACTCACACACGGAATCCACCCGACAAGGGGACGAAGGGGGGGAAAATCCTTTGAGCTTGGAGTTGCCATGACGTTTGACGAAAAGCTTTGCTCTCAGAAATTCTCTTTTCTGTTTGCCGTCCTCGTCCTTCCTATTCCAGGTCCAAAATGCCAAAGCTTCAGAGCAGTGCTACCTGGGCGAGCGAATTCGTCAGCCCCGGCCTGACAAAGCATCGGGCCTCCCGGGCCGCCTTCTGCTGGTGATTGTGGCGTACCATAACTTACTTAGTAGCTGCTAAAAGCTGCTACCCGTGGTACCCAGTAGAGAAACGCATTGCTATCTTTGGGTAGGTATTCTTATAATCTATCATAACAACAGATGTGATACTGGCGCTTCGAATATTGGGCCCTAGAAATGGCCATATTGTAAACCATCCGCCACGATACCTCGTTAAGCAATGTCTGCCTTTCGGAGACCTCCCTATTCTCGTGGTCCAGCCAACTGAGCCAAGCGCTGTCGTGTACCTATGTACACACTACAGAGTAACTTAGGCAGCTTGGAAACTGGAGGTGCCGGAAACGGATAGCTTCAGCTGTCGCTCGCTGTCTCGTCACGGAATTTACCCAGCTGGCTAGGCCTGGGACTCAACCGCACAAGATGCCCGTCGATCATTGTTCATAGGAGGGTCCCTGCCCAGGCTTGCCAGGTAACGAGCCCCGATGCTGATCATTCTACACTCCATCTGAGACGCAAGAACTAAGTTGGTTACGGCGTTCTTACCGAGAGACCAACCTTGAGTTAATGGCGGGAGGCGTTGTTTTTGACGTGTGCAAACGTTGAAATCACCCAGGCTCCCATGCTGCTTGAAACCTTGAGTGCTGTAACTACATACAGCATGCTGGAAAACTGCTTTGCTTCAACGTATTCGCTGAATGCCTGAATGGATGGATGGATAAATCAATGAATCAATGAAAGAGGACGAAAGGACTCCGCTTCCTCATGACCCTGATGACCTCCTGCATACTGGACCAACGAGGACCCTGAATTTTAGTCTGCCAAACACCCGAGAGTGGACCCTCCTGGTCCTCCTGAGCTTCTCGAGGCCGTCATTAGTCAATGAGATTTCCAGAATGAGGAGGCGAAAAGGGACATGCAAGCTAAGGCAAGACCCCAAAAGTCGATTAGGGCCTCGATTGGATCAACGTTGCAAGGAGATCTTCCCGCCGGCTCTCTCATCAGCGTCAGGTGAATGATTATGGGCGTAGGCCCGTAGGTTGGGAGGATCCTCCGGTTCGCAACCAACCTCGCCTGTCCTCCGATCTTCTGCTTGCGTGCTTTGTTATTACCGAGTGCCTAGCCCTGCGTTGCACTCTCTCCACTCCAATTGTCTGTGGGCTTGCGAGGTTCACGACCCAATCGTCGCCAATGCCAATGCCAACCTTGCCAACCACCGATCTGGCACACGTCTGTGGGTTCTGAGCAACTGAGGTTCTCCAAGCCAAGCAATACACAGTAGTCACGCCGAGTCTGTTCTCACACCTTGGCATTGTGGATCGTGTCCCGCTGAACACACCCACTCTTGCCGTTGCGATGAGACCGGCTCGCTGCTTTTTGCTGTCGATAGACCATCCACTGTAACTTGTCATAACTGATTCAGTCCCTCGGGACCTTCTAGCGTACCCTCGCCGCCGACCCATTCCGATACCTCCTGAATTACTAAGACGGCATCGTGGGGTTAACTTCGTCCTCCTATCACAATCCAGATTCCCCGCCTCGCCCAGATCAGTATGGGCACACCCAGCTCGGTGTGTACGTGCGCGGTATTCACATTGTGTACTTCCCACCTCCAATGATCCATCCCTACATTGATGCCACACAATACTTCCCCCTCACACACCCACACGCAGCATGCATCACGCTTGCCCGTACTATGGCCCTGAGTGGTGCTCCGTGTGTTCATAACCCGGGTTACTGTTCGACCTATTGCCACCCGAATCACGCGGCAGATGCACCGGAGCCTGGACCGAGCGAGCTACTTGACGGGGACTATTCTCCAGAGGTCTCAGCGCTCTTGGGTTGCATTGTGAGATGCAACAACATACGCTAATCTGCATCCAGTCCCGTCGCCAATTACTACTCCCGCGATCAGCAGCAGGCTGGGTGCCGGACCGACACCGCATCAAGACCGTTGTTGCACACCTGCAAGCGCTAGTCAGGACACAGAGCCTCGACAGCTTGACTCCCTTTTCCCCTCTTATTTCAACTCGTAAGGTTCTTCCAGGTCTCTTTGGTTAACCAATCATATACCTGCAGAAAACTCGTTGCAGCAATGGTTCGAGCGAATAGTACTCTCGAGGAACTCCATATGGTATTGCGCCATTGGACTGGTGCTGGAAAGGTCCAGAGTATTGCCCTGCAGAGTGCATGCCAGAAAGTCTCGCGGTTGTAGTAAAACACCGTCCTTGATCGTCCCAGCCGCACACTATTTGTTAGCAAGCCTTATACCAGCCGACCAGGCCAACCGACAATCGCGCGGCTGAGCCCCTGATACAGCGTGCAATCCTCCATGTTTCTGCGGCTCACCAGTACCCATCGCAAACGAGTCCTCGTTGGTTCTCACTTGCTCATCCTGCGTCCCCCAAATGGCTGGTTTGCCGCTCGTCTATTAATACAACCTCCTTTGCAGGCCCAGTTCGGTCCATGTACTTACTCGGATCGGTGGAAGGGCGCCGAAGGTGAGATATGGGAACCGACACTTGGAACGATTGGTTCCGAACCCCATCGTTGCCGCTCCGGCGGCGCTTACCACGGAAGATCAGCCTATTGCAACTAGCGCCAGCCTCTCAATTGGCGGTCTGCGACGAGGCATTGCGTCAAGCGTCAGGTCGGTTGATCCCAGTGGCTTGGACCTCACTGAACTCTGCTTGGCTTCGGGATCACGCAGTCAAGCCATCTGAGACGTCCACGATTCGTTGGAACGCCCACTGACGGTGGCGGCCCTGCTAGAATCGATGTCGTGCATTAAGGGTTTGTGCCAGCCCCGTAGGCCGGGCCCTCATCACGGCGCGGCCGGCTGGGTTAAGCAAGGGCCAACCGGGTTGTGGTGGTGTCTGTGCACTCGGCATGGGGGGACATGGGGGTTACATAGTACGAGCTTTAGTGTGGTTTAACTGTTCGAGGTAATATGACGCCGAGGCTGAATTTCTAGGCAAGTTTGACTGGCCGCCTCGCCGGCACCCATATCGTCGTTCTTCTAAAGGAACATTGACGCCAAATGTTGCGTCAGATAATTCTGCCTTGTTCTGCCATCCCAAAGCCATATCCCGGGGTGTTGGAAATAGTAGGAATGTTTTCCCCCGTGGGATGAAACGCTGTATGTCTCGATGTCAGAGGGGGGGGGGCCGACCCCAAGGTCACATCGCCACGTGAGTTTCTTCTCGTGTGCTCGTATGCTGACTTGCGCCCCGACGCGCTTTGCGACGTGTACCGACGGGGGAATTGTGCTTTGGCCAGATGTCAAGAGCTTGATTCAAACCGAGCTCTGATCTCCACCTCGCAGAGTCCCATAAGATCACGATGCTACCTATATGGGACCCCGGTAGACGACCAGGGGGCTTGTAAGTGGACGGCCATGCACGTCTCTGCCCATGTTAGATAAGCTTCACATGGCCAAGACGGACCAGTAAGGCGGTCGCGGGAAAGCATTGACTTCTTGAGGCACTGGTCTTACTTGGAAGCCCACTTGATATGCTCGTTACCGACCAGTAGTTTCTTGTCCTCCTCCAAGATTAGGAATGATTACCTTTCCAAAGCAAGACCAAGAAGAAATCAGTTCATATGGACATGGCTAAAGCTCATCTGTGGAGTGCCTGAAACGATAATGGCGTGGCCCAGAGCATTGCAGAGCCGTCTGGCACATAGCAGAATATCGTAGCATAATCTAGCGAATCCTTCCCTCGGGTTCCTCAGTCGCGTACCAGTAATCATGAGTCTAAAGTCATGCGTCTTGAATTGGCCGACGAGGGTTGTTTTTTCTCTTAGCGCAGTGCAACTGTGTGTAATTAATTGAAGAGTCCAACAGGTTGACGAATAGCCATTCGGGGAACGATCCTAGTTCTCACGCAGTTTCCTCACAACTCATTGCATCTCAAAGTCTCCTTCAAGGGGCTCGAAGACACGAAGGTATGAGGAAGGACACAGGCAGCGATGTTGATGACAATGACCAGCAGCGGTATTAGAGAACTCATTGCACTATTAACCGACTCAGCTGAAGCTTAAAGCACAATATAGGAAGACAGTATATCATATGCTTCGTAGAAAAGAGATCGAGCCCAGCAGAACAAGCCACCTCTCATCTCTTCTCGTCCCATTACTCTTGGCCAGAACCTGACGCTTTGAAAGAGCTAGGAAGCAGCCATGTCACCTGCAAACTCTATGATCAGCCCTTGTTTCTTCTTGCAACCGATAGCAGCGCCTCTTGACAGTTTTGCACGCCTCACTGCTACCAATTGTATTGGCCTGTCCTGCACGTTTTTTTGTTCAGAGCCAATGTGTAAGTGGGCGCCACCCAGGATCCTTGCATTATCTATCGTAGTTGTAGGTATCCGTCTATCTGTTTACCCAATCAGTCGGCGGCGAGCATTGTACGACTGCCAAAGTGATTCATTCACATTTTTCAGCCAAACTTAGAAGCTGCTTGCTGCTTATGGCACTTTTAGTGGTTACAATACCATATCGAATTAAACTCGTGAGAAGTGTACCGACGGCATGCTTGGAATTACAGCGCCAATGGATTCTAGATTCGTCGGCCAAAGGGGGGGAGGGGGGGTTCTTTCTTTCCCCTTTTTTCCTGGCCATCTGCATAACAATGGCCTCCCATGGATACAATGTTGGCCAGATTGCAAGTCAAAAACCCCTATGCATTGGACAGCTTCTTGAACCCAAGGTACTGGGCAACGCAACCGCCGGCTCGGGTGTAAGTGGAACCGATGCCTTCGTGGTAGCGTGGCGAGTTTCTATATGTGGTCATTTTAAGTACAGGTCATGAGAATCGCTGATGAAATCACAGTAAGACTAGTTGGCCTATGAAGCATTACAACAAGTCTGGATAAATCATGTAAACTTAGCAGTTTAGGACGGTTGATACCCCTAACGGCTACCTTGGGCGGTACCGCTCGTGTCTTCCAGTGTGCATACATTACCGACAACATATGCTAGATGAACACAAATCGAGCAGCATGTGATCGCGAAGAGATCATTAAAGGAGGTCAATAGCAGTGGTAAAGAAGCGAATCATCATCATCAGGCCTAAACATACAGACTACGTCTCACAGACGCACACATACAACATATCACTACACGGCATCGGTATGTCTCCCTCAAGCACGAAGCGCCTCCCTCATCTGAAACGAGGAGAGGCGACCACAGCACCCGCGGGAACCCCGGAAGAATAAGTATTCGACCAGGGCGTTGTTTCCATCTTGCTTCACTGTCCACACTTGCTCGCTGTTGGGACAGATCGAGGCGGCAAGCTCTAGCATTTTTAGAAGCGGTTCAAAGAGGTGCAAAATGATACAAATACAACGCGTGGGCTCTAGTCTAACGCCTCGAGGTAGTTGTAAGGCTGGAGGGGGCAGAGGAAGAAAAAAAGCTGAACGCATTTGCAGCATGGAAGCCAAATCTAAGAGAGCGCGGCCGAGCGCGAGCTCGCCAGGATATCATCCGGTGACGCATGATTCTTACCAAGTTCAGTTCCGAAAGAACAGTACGGGATTTGTAAGTCGACGCCAAGCAGTAGTCACTGGTCTGCGGACCTTGTTTCGTTCCATCGAACATGCGTTCCTGTGTGCTGAAGTAGTTGTGAGAGAACAAAAGGAAGGGTCCGCAAATGAAAATTTGATACGATGTTTGAAATAAATCGGAAAAGTGGACCGCCAGCACCAGCCACCATACATATGCCAGCACCCCAGCCACGTGTGGCACAGCACTCAAGCAAAGTACAGGAGAATTGGTACAAGTTGTGTTATCAGAACATCACATGCCATCAAGGTCTCTCAGGATCGATAAGATGAGGGAATTCATGGAGTGTCTTCACATTCACATGCAAGATGTATAGATGAGTATTTCCAGTGTAATTATATACAAGAATCGCGATGGTTGGTCTCGTCATAATATCCAGCGTACGAGGATGTTTGTCGAAACACCCTCCAATGCCGAGTATATAATTATCCTCCAAAACACACACGTAACCGGTCTACTTGGAGTCTGTCCTTGTTTGCAGACTGACTTCCCACCGCAGACTGTTCCCTTTGCCGTAACCCTCCCCTAAACGATTTTGTACCAGTGTAGAGATGCGTGTTCGTAGCTTACTCAAAGCGCTATCATCACAACCCTTCGACACGCACAATTTCAGGTTTGCCATGCATAGTCCATAGTGAACCTGCCAGAATTGCGCCTCCTCTACGCGCTCGACGCTCGGCTCGGCTTCAATCTCGCTCACCACGTCCGCCACTCCGACATCCTTGTTCTTGCCCGAGGAGCCAGATCGCCCGCCATACGACATCAGCAGCATCAGCCCTTGGGCAATAGCAAGCCGCGAGCCCAGGCCAAACATGGAGACGGCAACTAGACCACATACGGAGCTGTCCAGCCACACTGGGATCGGAATCGAGAGGAGCGGCAGTAGCAACATCAGGAACGATGTCGACAAGGTCAGAAAATGGAACGGGTTCGACAGGATGCTCGGCAGGCTGGCCAGATAACTGACACGCATGATTTTGCTAATTCGCCCATGGTTTCGCAGGCCGTAGGCACTCACAAGCGTAGCGATGATGGCAGTCAAGCTCGTGATATCCAAATGGCCCGACTGAACGCGCGGCCCATGACTGTGTGGTTCGGGATGATGCGACTCATGCCCGCCCAATCCCTCGAGCACATGCTTGAGGTTGTGGCTCACCAGGTCGAAGCCGCCGAATATCAGGAAGACACTGGTGGCAAAGCCAGCCAAGACCTCGGCGCGCTCAAGACCAAAAGGGTGGCGAATACTGCTCCGCTTCCAGACCTCGAAGTTGCCCAAGACATCCACGGCCACACATATCAATGCGCTCCCGACATCGAAGAAGACCAAGTGCGAGAGGGCAGTCATGGCAAGCGAGCCGTGGGCTGACAGGAAGACGGTGCATGCCACGAGAAGATGACAGCAGCACCAGTACAGGCGCCGGCGCTGGTCAGTGGACATGGACTTCCACGCCTCCTTCAAGGTGGGTATAGGGAGGTCGCGGGGTAGAGCCAATGGCGGCCTGGGCGGCGGCTCTTGAAAGATCTGATGCTGTGCCGATATGGAACTGTGCTTGTATCTGTGGCCGCGGCGCTGGCCTACGTTTGGCTTGACTGGAGACGTAGATATGACTTGGGTCTGGAAATTGAAGGGGTTGTGGTTCGCGCCTGGTATCTCGATCGGCGGCGTGTTCTCCTTGTTGAAACCGCCATTGGCGGCGGTTGAGGAATGCGCGGCCATTGCAGGCGAGAGTGTCGGTGACAGCAGGCCGGGACTGTGAGGAAGGGCAAAGGTCGGCGCTACAGGCGAGAGACGGTTCGGGTCATAGAAGGGCTCGTCTAGGCGTTCGCAAGAGTCATGCCCCAGGTGATCGTCGGGGAAGCGCAGAAGCGGCGCGCTGTTGTTACTCCTGTGGCCGGCTCCGGGTGCTGCGGCCGGGCTGCTGGTCTGGTCGGGAGACGAGGGCAGCTCTACGCTGGGTAAGATGTCGGGGAGGATGGTGATCGGAGGGGGTCGGCTGCCAGGAGCCATCGATGAGTCGCATCCAATGCTCATGGGCGACGAGAGATCAATACCACGGGGGATCCAAGTGGGCAGGCGGTCCAGCCAGTGGCCAAGAGCGGGTTAGATTACAGGCGGCTAGCGATCTGTCCCTGACGCTTGGCCCGATTGAGATGGTGGATGGCCAGGTCGGAAATGGGAAATGCGCTGAAGACGAAAGCAGAAGGCGGCATTGACTGTTTGTTTTGAGCTTTGAGCTTTGCTTTGGCAGTGCAATCTTTGATCCGCTGTCTCGGGAGAGTCAAGAGGACGGAAATGCGACGAGAGGCTGGATTGAGTGAGACCTCCGCCTGTGACCGCGCATGGACGTCCAGAGTGCTTGCTTTCCATAAGTAACCAAGAGCCTGACTTAACTGACGTGCTAACTAACTACTTAAGTAGCTTGACAACCAAACTCAGGCGCCTAAGTTGCTTAAGTTAGGTACTTCGTTACGGGTAGTCTCGCTCGACAATGACCAACCGCTGGCCTGCGCCTACTTTTCCCCAGTCTCTCTTCCAGTCGCGATCCGTATACGACTGGAAAGAGATACGCTGCACACCCTCTCGCTGAAGTGGCAATGACGTTCGCTGATTTTCGGTCGGATTGATGGATCAGGCGACGCTTTGCCGGCTGCTCCAGCTGCGCAGCGCCAAGGGATGTCTGACACGTCCTGTTCAGCTGCCTGGCCCTTTCCTTCGAGATTGGCTCAATGCATGACGAGTAGACAACCAACTTTGCGTGTAAGCTGTTGTTGTCACTGTGAATCCATCTGCCACGGTTAATTTTTACCGCTCTGTTCGCTTACAAGGTGCGGGATATTGTGGGCTTTGGTGCCAGTTGTCCCTGCCATCCGTGACGAAAAAGTCATCGAGGTTCTATTGACAGCCTTCTAAGGTGCTCTCCCTTCCTTTTGAGTACGAGCACTGCAGCGATAAAAGGGTATATCGATTCACCATTCCTGAAACTTGCTGTCGTGGCTTGGTCCGCGAGGTTCCCGCGGGTAATACGTGACACGGCCTACTGGTAACATGGATCCTCCGATGCACCGTTCTGTGGGCCAATCAACACTAACCATTTCCCACCAAGCATGCTATACCTACTGTGCCCACAGTTCACAGACCTCTTCTAGCAGATGATCAACATGTACTTCTTCGGAAATATTCAACTTCCATCAAACCAAATGAAACCAAGCGCAACGACAGCCCTGCCGCTACAGAAAGATATGGGTCGAGTGAGTATACCGATAAGCTGGCTCGAGACACAGAATGCGTTGGTTCTACGCTCCCTGCAAAGCAACACAGAGAAGTCGGACAATGCTGGTCAGACCATCCTCCTGCTCACGTTGAGTTACAGCCCAAGTCCTGCATCACCCACCCTCACAGCTGTCACGATTTCCTCTGCCCAGGGTTTCCGCCATAATTCTGAAGTATTGCGTGGAAGTGATGGGAGCTACAGACGTTCTCGACTACTAGTACGCTGGTGCCTGTCAGTGCCTATGCCCTAGCCCTGGCAGACGTAAGGAAGCGATGCAGCTCTCATCAACGCGCCGGACCAAGGTGTTATATAATAGTGACAGTCCAGACCTGCCATTCTCAACAATTCACAATATATATCTTCATCGGGTGCAGAGACTGCTACAGTCTACTTTACGCCCAAGTTATCTTAAGAAGCCCTGAGACAACGATAAACCATCGTCAATCACTGTGCAAACTCTTCTCATAGCTCAAGTTTCCCGTCGAAAACAAGGCATCTTCTAGGTGCGTGGCACAGAAACTTCCGTTTCGTATACAGAGGCAGGACGAGGAAGAGATGGAGAATCTGATATCCCATTCACATGCTGTCCATTCCCCAGCTCTACCTGACCTGAGTTTATTCTTAAGGCGTCGCCTCCGGAATCGGCCACAATCATGCCACCCTGCTAGTGCATAATCGCCTGAAAGCCATTCGGCATGGAGCATAATCAATCAGCGTGATTTCAACGCCAAACTCTCATGGTTTTCACAATACTCGCTAGAATCAAAATGAACATCTTCCCACACCCATCTGCCACCTGTCCACCACCATCATCCAGGCAAAGGCTCTTCAAGTTATCACAGGTGGATACAGATGATTGTCATCACACACACGCAAATGAGAAAACTACATTTTGTAAGCGATGATGAAGTCCAGAAGGTATTCGATGAATTCTTGATCTACGCTTTTCAAAGCTAGACGTTGCAGCTCGACAGGAATAAGGCGGATCAATGAAAAGAACACGGTAGGTTTGTGAGGATAATAGAATACAAAGAGCACCCGAGTGGCCAGAGAAGAAATGTTAGGATTGAGTCCCGCCAGAATAGGAAACCAAGTGTCTCAATCGACTCTGGCGGTTGCTGGACCATAAGGGCTCGGAACTCTGCTAGAAAGAGAAGACCGCACAATCTTATACTCCAGTTGAACGCCACAAGGATGGAGAAGGAAAGGACTTGACATACCGAACAATTGAGTGAAGAAGAAAAACAGTACGAAGACAAGGCAAGTCGATGTGTGTAGATACAGGGAGCAAGGAGACGAAGAAACGACAAGAATCTGTTGGAGCTTTGATGAGAACAAAGGAACACGAGACGGAGATCTGGGCGAGAATCTTGCAATTAGCGTGGCCTCAAATCTCATTGTTGTTTTATATCCCAGAGATAGGGTCTTCATTGGAGCGGCGGGCGGGTTGGTGGAGCGACTTTCAGTATAGTTGATGAACCAAGCATCAGATATAACGAAAAAAGTGTTGTTTGGCAGCAGTATAAGTGATACAAAACGTCTGACTGAACAAGGGCTTCTGCAAGCTTTGTCTTATACACCCATCGATCACGTGACTTGCTATACTATAGGTGAGCTATCATATTATAAATTTAGTACTCGTATATTGCTGCAGGTCTTCACAGACGTCTTTACCGTGACGCACAAACTACATTGGAAATCACCAGTTTTCCTCAAATCTTTCGGCAGAACATGAAATCTCCTTGAAACAAACTCCCTAGTTTTACTAACGCTTATACCAATAGTAATCTCTACTCCCAGGGGAAGACCATCACATCGTAAGCTGTGGCACGTGCTTGCTGATCCATTCATATGAGTCAGATCGAAAATCGTCCGTAATGAACTGCTGGTAGCCTGAGTAAAGGTTCAATAGCTTGTTTGATTCGTACCACTGGGGCCATTCCGGGGCGTCGTTATTCGAGTTGGGATCGAGATCGTGTATGAAAGACAAATAATAGGAGTGCATGGTACGGGTTGCATAATCGTATGGAATGCCCCAGACGATGTGAAGAATGTCGCTTCCGTGCACCGTTCCCAGAATTGGTAGACCGTAATTGTACGACGACATATATGACCAAGCCGGCAAATCAGAAGCGACAGCATGTCGAATGTTAAGGAAATAACGTCGACTGAGGGTGAAAGCCAGATCCCCCAGGATAGCAGCCAATCGTTTATATTGAGGATACCAGTTGTTCAAGAGACCAGTGCGGAAAGGTGACCCATCTTCAGTGATGGTTTGGTATGTCGCCACGAAATCGTCCATTTCCTGCTGGGAAGCGTGGTGGAAGAAGTATTCATTCAAATAGTCTGCAACTTCAGCCGTTGTGGTAATGTTAGGTTGCGCAAGCGACCAGAGCGTCCCTTCATCCTCTTCGTCTCCAATGATGATCGGGACCTTGGCAAATTTGCCCTCCTGCAGTAATTGGTCTGGGGACTTGGTCAGGGCTTTCCCGTCCGGTCTGGGCAAGAAGTGCAGTGCAATGGATTGGTACGAAGTGAAAGTTGGTATTTCTGCGATGGCATCAAGCAGTGTTTGAAAGTCCGCGTCGCGAAGGCACTGGAGGGTATCCGATGCACTCGAACATTTCACCTTCTCCACGATTTGATCATATACCGATTGGGCCTTGGGGCAATCGACAGAATCCGCAGGAACGACGCTCCCCGAGTTCATAATCCCTGCACGGAATAGAGGCTTGCCGTTGTAAGAGTTGTCTCCATCGTAAAGGATGAGATGGTCGAATACTGAGATGGACCCGGCTGATTCACCCCAAATAGTGACCTTGTCGGGGTCGCCGCCGAATGCTTCAATATTATCAGCCACCCATTTCATCGCTTGTCGCTGGTCTAGCAGACCGAGGTTGGCAACGCCGGCCTCCAGAACCTCTTTGCCAGCCAGGAAGCCAAAACCTCCGACCCGATATGTTGCAGCGACGAAGATGATAGGCTTGCCCTGTCCAATGGAATCTGTTACGAAAGGAACACCCTCAGACGTCATGGTGAAGCCCATCTCGAACCCTCCTCCATGCATCCAGAAGAGGACAGGGAGTTTTGCTGAAGAGTCAATACCTGCTGGTCGAAACACGTTGAGATACAGGCAATCTTCGCTGACGTTTCCGGTGGATTGGAAGAGCGTCGTGTTCTTGAGCACTGCGAGGGCCTCCGCTGGCAAGCCATCTGTAAAGCTTGTATCAAGCAGAGTCTGAGGACAGGTTGGTCCAACAGCCAAGGCGTTGATCGTACCCAAAGACTGGTCTTGCTTCAAAGGCTGTGGAACATTGTATCGCAAAGGCCCAACTGGTGGCTGTGCAAAAGGTAGTCCTTGAAATGACTCAACAATGCCAACAGGAACTCCAATGATAGTTGCATCCGGGGATGGAATCACTACCGTGGGACTGCCAACACGCTTGATCGTCTCGTCAGCCAGCACACCCAAACAGAAGGAGAACAGGCAGTTAAAGGTCAATGAAGAAGTCTTCATGATGAAGGTCACTCGCAATGAGACTTGGATACTGGAGGACGAGTTTTCAAGTTTTCCATGCAGCAGATTGGATTCCTTTTATGCTTCAATCAAGACCCCACAGAGTCTATGGTACTTTGGTGGGCTCACTATTGATCCTTTGCACATGCACACCCTCGGACTCAAATCAGTCCATCTTGAGTGGATGACATCAACGAAGATCGAACCAACGATTCTGTGTCAAACAACCAAGAACCTAGACACGATTCCCCGCAGCGGAGGGTATATGAGCATCTGAAGCCGAGTTGTCGGGTTCCCGGAGATATGTTGTGCTCCGATGATATGTTGACTCAAGACTCTGATCTGGTTGTTGCATCAACTATGCAGGCGATGTGGTAGCCAAACAGGGAAATTAGAGCGAGGCTTCTTCATCGACAGCGTTCTGCTCAAGACAGAGTGCGTAGCTATAGAGATGTGTTGACTGTATCCCTCCAGTTTTACGTGAGAGATGAATTTAGTAAAAATTTCAAAGCTCTTGTCCTATCTAATACGTGATTCGCTGCGGACGGCATGAATACCTGAAAGAAAAGGGAGAAAAGTCAACCTTATCGTTCGTCCCGAGGTATAAGTCTTGCTTTTCGTCCTCTAGGTTTGTTTCGAATCAAGTTAAACACTAATAGTCCGTCTATCTCTCTCCTGATCCCAAGATGCAAACAATCTGTAAGGTGTCCGTCGTTTCTAGAACCCAAATCCATCGACGTCGAATACTTGTTGAATACCTTAACAGGAAGATGGCGCGGAATGATCTACACATTCACACAATGATTTATTCTGACATATAATTCCACCTCTGACCTTCCAATGTCTCGTATGCGATTCACTCCAGACCCTTGTTCGATTCGACCTACATTTTGAATCTGACTTCGGGTGACGTAGCAGTCAGAGGAAGAAGGTAACCGCAGATCAATTTGGCGAGGTAGCATTCCGCACGCTCCGCACGCTCCGCACCCACCCTCTTTCCCCTAAATGATACCCCTGATGATCATTGGCACCGCTGCCCTTTGCCAGCCGCAGATCAAGTCGAACAAAGCTTGTTGCTTCACTTGCGCTGGTCACGCCTGCTCACAGCAACCGTGTCGAGCTGCATCAACATATGACAGAAGGCTATCGCGAGTTGGCACCCATTCCAGGCACTCAAGTTTACCACAATTCTTATATAGGTGGCGAGTGGAGACAATAACCGGTTGTCCTGAGGCAGCGTCACATCGATGCACCAAAAGTGACGAGCACTTCGAACCAGCCTCATCCGCCCTATACTCGGCGGTCGTACGTTCGGATAGTAGAAACTCTGTACGACCTCACGTAGTTGCCGCACCATCTCTGCATTTGGAAACGGAAATGTCCAACGCAAGATCGTACGTAAGAGTTTTGATTCAAAGCAACATGGCTTGGAGTTACCCATACTCAAGTGGAGTCAAACACGTGTTATTCGAGCATAGAAACACCAATCTGGACATGCTGCATAACAAGAGCCAACACTTGTGCATTACGCCTAGCAAGAGTTTAAGAGATGTTGTATGGTCTGGGAAGAAACGTATTGGCTTCATAGGTGCAGGCCGAAGGTCGGCCCAATATGCGTACTATTCAATAGGGTATGTAATGATATGGGTGTTAGATAGAGCACCAGACCGTATTTCCTCGACCCAGAGTGAAACCTGAGTTCCGCATTGAAGTAGAGTGGTACTACAGACCCATATAAATTCATAGGCAGTTATGGAACCCAGGGCAGCCTTTGCCATTACAAGTGTCTAGTCCCGTCCCATTACAGATTCACGAGGCAAACCTCATTTACCGTCCTTCAAGGTCTCGCCTTACAGAAGGATGTCGACTTGGGGATCCTTTTACTACTTTTTAAGCACCACGCCCCGGGGATACTTGTTATATTCCGATGATGCTGCCCTGATAGATCCTTCACCAGGATATGGTCGCCTATGTGCAGAGAGACCTGAACTGGTTCTCCAAGCTCCCACTGTTCCAGTAGATGTCTCGGCCGAATGGACACCGCTGGTGACAACTTGCTAAACCCTGTTCTCCGTGTTCAGGTGGACGGCTGGACGCCAAGACGTTGCAGTCCGCCATTTTGGAGTATACGCACCACCAACTACCCCACATTCAGTTGTTTGGCAGGAGCCGAGGGCCATCCTCGCCCGAACTTTCAACCAAGTCAGGGGTAGATGAGGGGTATGGGTATATGCGGCGACACAATCAGCGCTTACACTGCGTAGCATATGCAGACGCTCAGGGAAAAGATCTTGTTTGCTTCGTGGACACGAGTTCCACCATGAGCCTATGATTCGAGGTCTCTTCCACCTACTTGGCGGTAGCAGCACAAACATGTGATGGTTTCTTTTTATACTGTGGGCTGACCCCGGCTTGACACACTGCCTCTTTCGTAGCGGTACTGGGTTGGTAGAATGTGATCTCAAAGCCGAGGTAGCGAGGCAACCGAGGCCCTGTCGAGGTCAACATGGACATGTATTCAAAACTCTCACCGGTGGGTTGTGTGTATCTTGGAGCATCAAATGGAACAGCTCGACAGTCTAGACACGGTGAGACATGCATCCCACGATGAAGTGCATGGCCCTCAGCTGATATACTTATCGTTCATCACATATCTAGGGATATGAACTTGGCCATGGGAGAATTTGGTAAGATGTCTGCGGGTCTGTGGGTCTTTCATTATCGACTCCATGGTCTGAGAGGATCCATTCTTCTTTCGCTTGAGAGTACGCGTGGGTGATAGCTTGTTCCTGTCCTATGCTAATTGGTCTTCCCTTATGGAAGTCGCGATCGCGGTGACCAAAGAGAACCAACAAGACGGAGCAAGTTCCGCATCTTAGACGGGTATTGGAAACATTCCTCTTTCGAAGCTGTGGGGGAAACAAGCCGTATTGGAAACAAGACGAGTGCCTTGGAGGAAGACCTCGTCCTCCAGCCTCGGGGCCTCGTAGAACGGTGGCGTCCGTAAGGCACGAGACCCTTTGGCCAGGCCGATCGTCTCCGGCTTTTCCAAATAGTTAGTTGTCTATGGCGATATCCAGACGAACTGATCTCCACATATTCCCGAGCCGCAGAGGAGGGCTCTACCGTAGTCATGGCAATCGAAGCTAGCAGTGTAGAACGGCCTCGGACTTGTTGACTACCCAATGCCCTTACCCCTGACCGTCCCTCCTGAGAGCTCACGTCTCGAGACCATTTAAATCCCGGTCTCTGATTTGTCGCGGTGCCGGGAGTGCTCCGGCCAGATCCGCGGCAGAGAGTCTACGCGGCAGGGGCCGGCGATGTGGGGCGATGCCGCGATTTAGGGCGAATAGGACGACGACAGCTTCCACCTGCTGTGTAATAGTACTGCACTTGGTCCGTACAGTGATAAGCGTGCTAAGTTTTAGTTCCAATACAGGGGGTAGGGGGTGCTCTGGTGCTTTGGCGTCGCTGGCTCCACCGCGCGTCTCTCTTGCCATGGCATGGCCAACTCGAAAGCGCTTCGTCGCCATGGTCGCAGCAACAGCAGCTTCCTGAGGCTCACGATTGAGAGTTTGGAGCGACCCCGTGTATGTGCAAAGCAGCCTCCCACAGACCCTCGGCGCCGGAACATGCTCAACAAGGCCTCACCGAGCGATCCACGAGCCAGACCCACCACGACGGACCATGATGGGCGCCAGAGTTGCCCTTAGCCCCAAAGTCCAATACGAGAGCAGCAGTTGAGCGACGGCAGATGAGCACGATGGAGAACACACCACCACCAAGACCCATCTCGGCCGGCGCAGCCAACGGTCAGATCATCCCCGTTACCGCGCCTGCGCCTGCGCCCGCGGCCGCGCACACCCAGAACCGCAAACGCAGCGGCTCGGGCGGCGGCATCCTATCAAAGTTTCCCTTCATGCGCACCGCCGAAAGCAAGTCCAACCTCAGGGACGCGCGCCACATCGACATTGCCCAAGACGCCTTGAACCGACCTCCCCGCCCCGACGCTTCCTCCCCCGACCATCAGCAGCCTTTGAAGGAGCAACAGCAACAGCAGCAGCAGCAGCAGACGCGGAGGCGGAAGGGCTCGTTGCGCAAGGTCGCCCTGCTTGGTCGCGGCGCCCAGAGGGACAGGAGAGAGCCGAGGCCGCTGGACATTGACACCGCCGCGACGTCGCAGCCGACCCAGGCCCCGCCCCCCGCCAAGGGCGGCATCGTGACGACGGCGAGCGAGCTTGTCCTGAGCCCGGCTCCCATGGACTCGCCCGGCCTCGGCCTGGGCATATCGGACGTCACGCCGCGCCCCTCCATGGACGGCTACGCCCGCCGGGCAGAGATGCCCACACACCCGCCCCCTCCAGTGCCCTCAGTCGAGCCTCAGATGACGAGTCCTTCGATATCATACACATCGACTACAGACGAGGAAGATATCCTGTCTATAAAACAACACAACCCGTCGCCTCTACGGCCAGGTCTGGCGTCTCTCTCGTCCGGCTCCGAATCGTACTTCAAGCCGGCCCGCGCCCCGTCGCTGTCGCTACAGCGGCGGAGATCCATCAAGCATGCGAAATCACCGCTTTCTCTACAGGGGCTCAGCCCATCCCCACTACCGGTACCCGTGGAAGAGTATGACTACAGCGAAACGGAATGGTGGGGCTGGGTGATACTGATCGTCACGTGGGTTGTCTTCGTGACCGGCATGGGGAGCTGCCTGGGAGTATGGAGCTGGGCGTGGGACGTTGGCACGACGCCGTATGCACCCCCCGAGTTTGAGGACGATCCAACTTTGCCCATTGTGGGTTATTACCCGAGCTTGCTGATTTTGACTTGCATCATGGCTTGGGTGTGGGTTGTCACGGCGTGGGTTGGCATGAAATATTTCAGGCATGCCAAAATAAGTGGCGACTGACGGCTGAGTTACGATATGAATATGAGTGATATTTTGGTTTAGCAGGTATACCCCTAATTGACAACGTTTCCACCGTGTGTATCTGCAAGTGTTCGAGAGATGGAAGTTCTGCATAGCACTCTCGGGCACGGTTGTCATATACCTGTGCAGTTGCTTCAAGACTTCCGAGACCTAATGTGTCGGATATCAGGGCGTGCTGGATAAAACCCTTATCCAGGCCTGTGCGATATGCTTCCCTGGCTCTATGATACAGTCTACCTAGGTACTGTATCGCTAGAAGTCGCCCGTGAACCACCATTGAACGGCAGCACTACAAGCATCACACCCGCAACGTTCCCACGTTCCTTGAGCCTCATTCCGTGTCCCGCTGCTCCCGTCATACGCTAGACCTGCGATCTCAGCCACATCTGCGCTTCCAACCAGCGTGTCCAGCCTGTTACCCGGTCCTGGGCGTGCAACGAGTGCACATGTGCCTTCAAAGTGCAGCAGCAGCCACGGCGTGCCTGCTGATCCAGGTATTTCCCATTCCCCGTGGTGTTCCGCGGCATAGCTGCCGATCGCCTGGCAGTCTTCGGCCCTGGGAGACTTGGAACTCAGCTGGTTGTTCAGCAGTGAGCTATTTTGGCAGCTGGTGGTGTTGTCGTCTGCGTTCTTGAACGGGGCGCTGGAATAGAAGGCAGCAAGCGACGGAGGGCTCGCAACCGCGGTGATCAAGGGCCAGAGGGCGACGAAGGATATCATATTTGCTTGCATAGAGACCATGTTGTCGTCCCCAAGTTTGCCAGGCCTCTGCTGTGACATGAAAAAAAAAAATGATAATAATGGGTTTACTTCTAAATAATCTATGTCGAGGCTCTCCGTGAGTCCATAATTTCCAAACAGACAAACACCTCTTTCTATAATGAGCGTGCTCCTTGCAGACTCCATAAGTGTGTGTGACCGCCCCCCTGGAAGCATCTCCGCAGAGTAACCTGATGCGAAGTTGGGGTGTTGGCGGGCAGAGTCATCTGAACCCCATACATGGGCGCAACTGGTCAAATGACATAGTTTGTGGCAACTGTGAGACCAAGAAATCTACCCAACGTAAGGGACTGGGCCTTTTCACTTCATCATGAGTAATGGAAATGGTAACTACAAATGCTGGCTGCATCGTGAACCATAAACGGGCTCGAGTGTAAGCGCTTCAATCACAAGCAGGTCACGGCAACTTTGAGGCTGTTGATACCTCATTTGAACGCCCTTGACAGATTGATGGCGATGTGAAACTTTTAGAAAATCTCAGTTGATTTGGGGTAGTTCATCTCCTATAGAGCCTTTGTCCTGCTGTTTGGTAGAAGCTGACAGCAGACCACGTAACCGAGTCTCCCAGAATTCATCGCCAAATCCCCTAACACCAACAATCAGAAATCCGTTGTGAAAGCCCAATCAACATTGGCATCACAGTCGCTGCCGCTACATGTCTTGAACACGCCCTGCATTGCCTGGTCAGAGCCGTCCTGGAACGACGCCGCCGCTATGCGCACCACATCGGGCGCACCGACCCAGCTATTGCAGGCCTTGGGCCGGGGCCGGGCAAGGAGTCCGCAGGAGCCCTCGGAGTGTAGGAACATCCAGTCGCCCTCGTTCTCGACGTCGTCGTTGGTGGCCTGGCTGCGGAGGAGCCAATGGCCAGTGTGCTTGCTCGCCCAGTCGCCGATGGCCTTGCAGTCGGCGGCCTTGGGCGCCTCGGGACCAGCAAGGCCGCGGACCCAGCCCGAGTCGTCGCAGAGGCTGCTACTGTTGCCAGCAAGGGGAAGCCAGGTCGCGGACACGTATTTGTCGCCTCGGGGGATGTGGGCTAGGGGTGATCCCTTGGCAAGAATGGGCAGGAGGGTTGCGAGAACCGCAACGCTCGTCGGCGTGAAAAGCATCATGATGGAAATCTTTCAAGGGTTTTGGCTGTTTGATTTCTCAAGTAGTGGTTTGGGGGGGTAGAGGGTGATTATGAGAATGTAAGCAGGTAAGGGAAGAGAGAGTGCAAGTTTTATATCTAGGATTCTACCTTGAATTCACTTGGTTCATTTCAACGTATCGCAAAATTCACTCGGAGCGCAGGCCAGGAAAACCCAGGATTGTTTGAACATCTGATCCTTTGCCAGGACCTAAAGGACTGTCCCACTTGCCTTTCATGGTTAATATTTGGCAGCAAGGCACGCAACTTTCGAGCTAGGGTGGCCCAGAGGACTACCGTGGTATGAAAATCCAACGTCTTGCACAGAGGCCATGTCCGTAGTCCTATAAGAATGGTCCAATATGTTGGAAGTGGAAAATAGCAGATTTGTCTCGAGTAATAACGAACACGACTCCATTCACCAGTGTCACCCCCAATTTCTCAATCAGCAAGTCATCCGAGGATAATACGTCTATTCACAGTGCATTTTATGGCTGACAGTGCGAAAGACGTCTGCTTCCCAGCATGACGGCCAGAGCTATTGTGCACCCACAGTTTGATATGTCCTAGATCTTGCTCTCACTAGGTGGCCTGCGACGCATCAGGATCACCGACCTGTCAAACCCTGCCCTATTTGTTGCACACTTACTCACTTGAAGTTGTTTTTCATCTCACGGAGCTTGCCCATGACTGCAACCGGATCTGTCTCACCTGTTGCCTTTTGAATCACCGGATCCTGCGTCTATAAGTCAGCCTTTGCCCCGCAAGGTGATATTAGGGGATGCCCACCTCGACACGCATGAATACATTGTGCTCCTGATTTCAACTATATTAGAAATTACCTTTTGAGTGGCGTTATGCGGTGGGAACGTACCTTCTCGTCGCCAATAGTAAATTTTCCCTGCGTCTCCTTGTTGTTCTCGGCGAAGGACTCCAACTTCTTAATCGCCTCGTTCTGCAGAACCGAGATGCCGAACTTGACATTGGACTTGGTGTACTCATGTCCAGGCTTAAATATTGTCAGTGACACGAAGTGCTGGGCTTGCCGGTAAACATAAAAGACATACATAGACCTTTGTGTCGTTAGGCAACGCAGCCAGGGTCTTGTTGAGGGCCTTGTGCATTTCAGCCGCCGTTCCCTCGAAGAACTTGCCGCAGCCTATGGGAAACATGATCAGCTTTCAGCAGAGCGAGGACGCCAGCCAACCCTGCGCAGTGATCCAGCTTACCGCCGTGGAATAGGGTATCGCCCGTGAAAACGGCTTTCTGGTCACCGTCTTGCAAATACCAGCAAATACTGTCCTGAGTATGGCAGGGCGTGTAAAGACCCTTTACGGTGATGCTGCCCAGCTTGAAACCCTCTCCGTTGGGAGGTGTCTGTGTCACAGCATCGCACTCCTTTCCACCGATGATGGGAAGTTGAGAGTTGCCAAGTTCCTCCAGCTATCAAGGGAGCATTAGATATGACACCCCATAGCGATTACTCATTGCATCATTTCTGCTTACCATCTGCTTGTTGCCTCCCGCATGATCCCAGTGACTGGAGAAGCATGTCGTTAGTGCCATCGTTTGTTCGCTTTTAGATAGTAAACTCACTGATGTGTGTTGACGATGGCTGTCAAGTTGATCTTGCCATCCTGAATGGCCTTCTTTAGTACAGGAGCAACCCTGGGGATATCGTAAGCCCAAGTTCAACCAACCAAACGAAGGTGATCCTACTCAGGAGGATTGGCGGGGTCGATGATCACGGCATCCTTTGACTTATCGTCGATGACCAGGTAGGCGTAGTTGTTACTACTTCCCACCCCTGTTTCCCAGGGTTAGATGTCCACGACATGCTCGATTTGGGAGCCGGTTCAATATCTTACACATAGGAATCGATTGGATATGCATGGCGCGAGTGAATGCAAGCTGGGTAATTAGTGTTAGCGGTCCCACGGTGCACCCTGATGGCCCATTTGTGTCGAAGTACCTACAGCAGCTGTGTACTTGACAAGATTGGTAGGAGCTGACGGCCTCGTTCTCAGAAGACGATTCATCAGACTTAGTGTGCTGGTTGGACGAGGTCTCACGAGGTTGTTGCCCTTTACCAATCAATAATCGTGCGCTGGTTCGATATGACGTTGGTTGGGGTAACGGATTTAGCGGCTTTATCGACAACCGCCGTAATGATATCCCAGCTGTGGGCAGCTGACACGTAGAGGTATTCTCTCCTGTCAACAAACCAAGCAACAATCAGGGTATTGCAGCGCTTTGTAGAGACATCCAATGTCATTTCTATCGTTCTCGAGGAGACTGATCTCAAATCTAAATTTACTACACGACACCTATGGGCTTTGGCTTCCACGACCCTTGGTATCTAGACCACCCTTGAGGTTGCGTCGCGGCTTCGCTAGGCTTTTGCTGGACGTGTGTAGGGCCGGCAGAGTCATGGCTGTCCAGCTCTTGATTTGCCTGATGGATATCCGCTCGAATGCCCGTATAATCATTCGTGTCGGGTGCTTGTAAATCATCTGACTTGGAAGATGAATTCGTCAGACGTATCTCGCCATCGAGGATCTGCTGGGAAAGCTGCAAAGATCGTAACATCACTTTCGGGTCACCAGCAGTTTCCCCGATCTCTGTTAATGCCTGCAGCAGAGTTGCTTCGTCCCACCGTCTCAAGCTCCTCTCCAGGCCCTTCTTTTTTTCGGCGTCTTCATTAAGGAGATAGGATGTCAGCAGATCGCCGCAGGCGTTCCCTGACGTCCCGCTCGCATTGTCACCATCTTCGTCTTCGGTCAGATGCTTCCAATAGTAATGCCATATCCAAGCCAGAGACTTCTGCGCCGCCGATCTTAGCTTCAGTAGCGAGGGAAGCTGCTCATGTGCACATTGATGCCTGAGCTCTACAAAGGTAGCCGGCAGCCCGATCGTTTTGGCTATCGAATACATGCTCTGCTTTTGTTGCTTGTCCTGATGGCTATCCAATAGGCCGGTGACGAAGCTGTGCATGTATTAGTTTTCTATCAAACATGATCACTTGAGGTACCGGAGGAGAGTCAACGAAGCACGACGCGAGGAAGCCTCTTCCCCCTGAACGTTGTTGATGGTGGTGCGATGCGTGTAAGACGCCACGTGACTCAGTGTCACTTTTTCGTCTGCTGCGGTGCGAAAGGGCAAGTACCCATGGTGTGTAGCAAGTAACCCCATGCCAGAGCCTGGTGCGTGTTTCACAGTCGAAGAAGCATCTTGGAGGATCATCAGACGAGGGAGGCGCTGTCCTTCAGCAAACCCCGAGTTTCGGAAAAAGGAACCAGCTTTGCCCACCCCGCGAAAGAAAAGAACAGAAAGAAGTAAAACTGGAAAAAAGAACTTACCGACTGAACGCGGCAGAGTAGGCCAATCGGATCGCAGCTGTGGAAGAGTTTGTGCGCGCCGTGGTCTCTTGGAGATCGTCGAGTATGGCGGCCATCAGGAGGCCTGTGGACTCTACCATGTGGGGGCAGCTGCCGCGCTGCATCCACATGGAGACTCGCGACACTGCATGTCGCTGCTCTGCAATAACTTGCGAGTCCCGGCCCGTCGCGGAAGCCGCGGCGAGGAAGGGCGACGTATTCGCGTCGTCTGCCGGTGTTGAAGGGTAGAACTGTCGGCGGACCTTGACTAGCTCTGCGCGGTCGCGCCACGGTGTGTGGATATACTGGACCATCTGTGACTCTTCTCTTGACTCAAATCGCTGACCTGATAAATTGTTTACGTGACCTTGATACTGGAGTGTGCCGAAGCCGTGGAGGGTTTGAGTTTTCGAGGTGCTGCTCAAGTCAAGGTGCGATGGAGGAAGCTATTAAAGTGAAAATTCGCCAGCCACTAAGCTTCAATTGTCCCACCTTCGCGGCCGTTAGACAACGACAAGACCACCTAGAGTTTCTATAGTCCACCAACTAGCGGGTTTCGCGGTTTCGCAGTACCGAGGGTCAGTCTCTGATATTCAATAACCTCGTTCCACTACGGGCGTGTCTTTTTTTTTTTTTTTTTTTTCTTTCATTCTTGGAACCGATTGCCACCCAATACGTGGCCGTAGATGAGGCGAACTGGCCTTTTGCAACCCACGGCTCCGCGTTCTGCTCTGACCTCGAATGCGAGACTTGTGTGGCTGTATACGAAGCCAGATTCCCAGACATCAGTCTTGATCCCACTCAAATGGCCTGCGGAGGTGGACTTCTCCACAAGGCAGGTACCGCACTGGTCCTTCGAGCTCTTCCGAGATTTGGGTCTGCGCCGTGCTCAAGTTGGGCCTGCGCAGCGCGGCGCGGTGTTCCTGGCGGGTAGTGAAGTCCAAAGGTACGCCAGTGTCACTAGGATCAATACCCAGGCTGCGTAGGCCGATCACATTATCCTTGGCTTTGGGATCGAAGCTGTACGTAGCTACAAGATGTGCAATCATGGCCTTTACCTTGACGGGGTCAGAACAGTAAGCTGCGGCGGTATGTAGTCCGCACCCCGAGAGGACCCGATGATCAAACATTTTGATATCACCTCTCGCGGCAGCTGCATTTAGAACGCCCAGAGTCTTATCGAAAGTGCTATAGTCACTTGAGAGTGGTACACTATGCCTGCCAGTGCTGCGCATTACATCGTCACGATTGATGTCGACGCCATGGTCGAGCAGAAAGTCAACGATTTCCCGGTGTTGTACATCCCTACAGTCACTAGTTTGATTCAGCAGCCTGGAACTTCACAGGACCTGACCAGGCTGACTTACTCAAGAATTATGTGCCTCCCCATCTTGGAGATCAAGACCGTTTTTTGTCAACAGCTTAAAGATGTCGAGCAATCGGCAGTATGCTAAACAAAGGGGCGAGACGCATTGCCCAGATGCACCAACGTCGAGCAAAGCCCGACCCACATCAACGATTATATATCCTCTGGCTTGAGTGTCGTCGGTGCTTGTACTTCGAAAAGCTCCCTGACGTGTTGTGCGTTGTCAGCCTCGCAAGCGTTCCATAGTTGATCCATCGTGTACTGTGGTGCCATTGAAGGTAATATTCTGCCTCGCTTGTCTGTTTGGGTCGCTACAAAATTAGACGGCGTTAGCTTGCTCGAGCGAGGACCAGCTGCGTTTCTAGCCCATGCCGCGGTTGGCTTGGAAATATCTGCTCTGAAGCAGATCAGAAATGAATTCTATCTAGAAAACATCATCCTGAAGAACCGAAAGTCAAGCTTTGCCAAGCCGTTGACCAACATCAGATTGCTTCGCCACGTGGAATCCATACCGACGGACGCCAACGTTCGGCCCGCGGCCAGGGATGGAAGCCTTACACCATCATGACACACCTCAGACTGCTTTGTTTACCCTTTGTGTCGCATAGCCTCTTCTTGGGAGCTCAACCGTTGTCTACAACATCAAGGCTCGCGCACAACAGTGCTCCAATGCCAAATGAATATGGCCTGGAGAAGTATTCATTCCATGGGTTGATATACATATATCGAGGGCCCGGTCGCTGCCTGTGCAGCTAGTGAAGGAAAACCCCTGGATTTGCTGTACAATAGCTTCATCTTAGTAATGATGTCTTGGCATGGGTAATGTAAGGAGCCCGCCACATCTTTGATTGAGGTTCCATTCATCTCATAGCGGAATATGTGTACTCCTAAACCTGGCAATGCTTTCTTACAACGTAACGCCCCGCACATAATCACCAAGAAGGCATGTCGCGTGGGCAATGGAGCACAACTCGGCTATTATTCTCTAAGGCGCTACCTCAGGCCGCGGAGTCCGCAAGGGGCCTGGCACAGTACTACAATGATCTTCTACAAGGGCGTAGCTACGCAAAAGGCCCAAGACCAATTGCTACTAAGCGTTACTCTGACCGGTCTGTGCCGGTTGAGGATTACTCGCACCACCAAGAGCACCGGGTGCCCCCCTCAGGTTGATCGACCCGATCCTCGACACAATATTACTGCCTACGGCATCCACGGCGCCGCGAGGCGACGTCAAGGTGGGTCCCTCGGGTGCCGTCTCCTGTACCCTGAACAACTTTATCGCCGTGCCGTTCCAGATGCCCACCGTGCCTTTCACGAGCTGCATTTCGCTAGCAAAGACGAAGCTCCAGACGAGCGACTCGTACCACCCGAGAGCCAACGGCGACCACTCGAATGAGTGGACTCTGACCGGGGATGCCTCGATGCCAACCAGGTCAGCATCCCTGATAGCCTTGAGGGTTGCATTGGACGGGCTCTCAGCACTCAAGCCCTGGCGAGTGATGAGTGCGGTCAACTGTTGAATTACGGTAAGGGCTGTGTGCAGCGGTAATTCCGGCAACCAACTCTCGATCCAGTGTGCGGATGGCTCAAACCCACCCGAGGTGGACTGACCAGCCACCGAATAGCTGCCGAGACTTGTTGTGCTATTCTGGCGCGAGAAGCTCGGAATACCTGCAGGCATCTTGCCTCTCGCCTTCTCTGACATGCCTCTGAGTTGTGTAGGTACGGCATCGTCAACATCCACCACCGATGACGCACGCGAAGGATTCTCGCTAGGGCTGGACTGTGCTGGAGTGGGTCTCTCTTCGTCGTCGCTGTCGTCCTCATCGTCTCCGATTGCAAAGGTGCTGTCCTCCTCAGGCACGTTACTGAGGGTTGCAGTCCGGGGTTGCGCGGTTGTAGGACTCCGCACACTATCCACCGAAGTCCTGCTCATGTCGAAGGGATCGGTGGACTGGCCATCCTCCTTCCGGCGACGATTGCGCCTCTCGATCTCCTCTTGCCCACTCTCCAGGGTGAATGAGCGCAGGGCCTCGAAGCGTTTCTTGTTCTTCAGAACGGAGTACACAAAATATGGATTGGCTAATGCTTGTTAGATATTAGACGACGGCTGCTGGTGCTAACAACACTGACCTTTGTACTGGTGTTCGATGATGGCGTTCATAGACTCTAGAAGTGATCTCAATAGATCGTGGTTGCTATCATTGGCCAGAAGGAAAGATGGAGATGACATTGAAGAGAAAAGTTGCATCAGTTTGGTGCAGGTGATTGTGTTGATGCCTTGTAAGGATGCCGCAATGTTGTTGATCACGGCAAGCAATGCTGGATATATAGCTGAAAGCTTCCCTTGGCTTGTGGTGATGAGGTTATAAATCGACTATTGGCAACTTAGTATATCACCTCAGAATCGCTTTTGTTCTGGCGCTTACTTGTATGAGAAAGTCGGCATAGCTGCCTCTGAAGCCAGGTATCTTGATGACCGCAGGTAGGAGATCTTGACCATCAAAAGCCTTGTTCAGGTTGATGCCAAACTTTTGCTCCACACTCAGTGTCTGCAGCAGGAAAGCACACATCCGCACAACTCCTTGCTTTGAGGCATCAGCCTTGTACTCGGTGGCGTAGAACAGAATGAGTATGACAAAATCGTGTGCTCTCTCTGTATCGATCATGTAGGCCCTGAATCTCTTGTTGCACTGAGTGGTCTCCCAGAAGAGCATGATGATCTCGGGCGAGAATTTGGTGGTCGCTTGAGTACCGGGTATGTAAGACGTGTTCGTCTGGAAGGGCTGATTGAGGATCCTGGTCATGCCATCGACAATGAACTGGAAGTCCTGCGGTCTATGCAATCTGCCGAGGAAGTGGCGATAATAGTTCTTCGGAGTAGAGCCCGCGATCTGCTCAGGAATGGGGTAGAGCAAGACGACCAGCAGGAACTGCAAAGTGTAGGTCACAAGAATCTCCTTGGGATCCTTGAACACCAGCGTGTTATATGGCACTCTCCAGCTCGCCGGGTTGTATTTGAGCGTCTGGACCCGTTAGTTCCGACTGCAACTGCAACTGCAAGTGTTTAGTACGAGAAAGAAGAGACATACAGTATTAAGCAGAGAGCAGAGCACCGAGAGCACCACCTGCTTATCGGGACATGTACAGATGTATGTCAAGGATCGTGTCCCCTTCGTAGGAAGTAGATTCGGTGACATGTACATGCTCTGACTTGTTAAAGTGAGGAGCAGGCGCAATATCTCACAACGGTTGCTTTCATGCTCCTTGGTTGTCGGAACGGCTGTATTGCAGCCCACACCGCTCTGCCAGATAGCGTAGGTCACCTTGGGGCTTCCATGCGGTTGACGGGGGACAGTCAAGTCGGAGAAGAAAAGCAGGTCGATCAGCGTATCGATGAGTTCTTCCGCGAGAGGCTTCGTCTCCTCGAACTCGTCCAGCGGCGCCTTCGCCTCGACCTCTTCTGGCTGGGCCTCATCGAAGAGCACTTCATTAGCGATGGCCGAGCGCCTGGTGCGTTTCCTCCTCGCGCCCCAGAAGAACTTCTCCTCCCAGCTTTGGAGGTGGTCGGCCTCGTACAAAAAGGGCAGTATGCGGTTCAGGACTCGTATGCAGTTGAGCGCGTCTCTCTCTGGCGCGATTTCGGGGTCGGGAAAGGAGGGATGGTGTCGTAGTATGAACAGGCGCGAGGTCACGGCTAGTATGAGGGTCTCTAGGTTCTCGATGGCATTGTCTCGGGTCCGGCGCACGTCGGCGGCGGCGAAGAGGCTGAAGATGTCTTCGGACGACTCGGGCAGCTCCCAGAACTGTGGCAGTTGGTTAGGATGAGGGTCATGATGATGCTGTAGTGCACGTGGACATGGCGACGTACCGAGGTCCAGTATGGATCGTCGGCGGGTATGTGACGCTCCTCTGAAAGACGGAAGATGCCCTTCTTGAACACTAGTTTCGAATCGCTGGCCCCCATCGCGGCGGTGGCATGTCTCGGCCGAGATGGTCGTGTCGCAAGACGGCTGGATCAAGACCAGAGGTGCCCAGGGCAGAGGGACAGTCCGTCCCTGCTATGCCGTCGGCAACAAGCGAATCGATGGCCCGCAGATCGAGCGCAGCCAGCGGAATGAGCAGGTCGGTACACGGCGGCGTAGTGGCGGGCGGTGTTCGAGCGGCACTGATGTCAGCTTGGCCGGGGAGAAGCCAGATCGCGCGTCGGGGGGATTATGGGGGATAATTCAGTGGCGATGCGGCAGTCAGTTCCTGTCGAACAGTACCTATCAGGCGCAGGTGATCGTGGCCGTCCCAAGAATGCCCATGCCGTCGCTCCCAAGCGTGTTGCCATTCACAGCGTAGACACATCGGTACCGGCGTCCACTGCAGCCGATTAGACAGCCTGTCGTCGCCCATGCAGCCCGTACGCTAGCCCCGACTGGACCCGATCTGCAGGGCCCCCCTTAAGTTAGCCCACCCGTAACCTGGAAGTCTCAGTGGGGCGCCAGTCCCGCAGATATTCCGTGACACCTACGACTCGTTGATGCTGGCAACCTATACCTTAGCAGAAGAATCAAGCTCACTGGCCTCGAAGGATAGACTGTAGACTGCCCTTTGCGCAGTGTCTGTGAGGTGAGGGTATGCTGCGAATGTACCTAGCTGCTACGTTCATGCACAGGACGAGAGAGTGACCTGCTCATCCAATGTAGGCTGGCCTAGCGGCTAGCAGACCTTGGCTGGAGAGTGTAACATAAGGCCGTCTCGTTCCACAGGTCCACGGAGAGCACCTGGCAGACGTCTGAGAAGCAACACGACTTGCGAACGGTGGCGTTTGGCGACGAATTCTATACTTGTAAATTGGCATTGGGAGTTTCTATCCTCCACCGTCCACCGAGCCGAACGCAGGCCAGCTCCAACCATCGGGGATCTCGGGCCGCTGGCCAGCGACCTACCAGCATCTTCAACCGACCTTCTGCCGAACGATGTAGAAGGTAACAGATGCTCCGTAGGTCGTCCAGACGTATAAAGTAGTGCTCGCACGCCGTGCCCCCAGCACTGCTGAGGGAGATGGGGATCTCAAATATCAACGCAAGCTACCTTGATCACGCTGAGAGATGTCGGCTTCCCAGACCGTCTTGGCCGAACCTCGGCAAGTGCCTATGACGGAACTTGAGCTCCAACCCGTATCGAGGGATGCGGACGCCTCGATGGCAGCGACCGTCCCTCCGGCGGATGCCATAGAGCGGGAATCGGCTACGCCCACGTGGAAGTTGATTGTCGCTGGCTTCTCCTTCTTCTGTGCCGGAGTCAACGACGGCACCCTTGGCCCACTTATACCGTATATCCTCTCGACCTTTCACATAGGCACAGGGGAGATAGCCATCATGTAAAGACCCCGTTTGGAGTGGCGTTCAATCCCGCCGAGATATGTAGCTAATCGAGCCGTCGTCCAAATAGATATGGCACAACATTCTGCGGCTGGCTCCTCGCCGCTGTGACAAACCCCATCTTGACAGCCCATCTCACCCTCGGACAACTCCTAGGAATAGGGGCTGCCCTCCAGCTTCTGTCCCAGTGTCTTCGGCCTTGGGGTCCGTTCCCACTATTCTGCATCACTTTCTTCCTTCAGGCCCTCGGCATGGCTTACCAAGACAGCCACTCCAACACCTTCGTCAGCGGCCTGAAGAACGTACCGCACCGCTGGCTTGGCTTCATCCACGCATGCTACGCCCTGGGTACATTCGTGGGGCCGCTCATCGCGACCGGGATCGCCAACACCCAGAGCTCTGGCCCAATCGAGGCCTGGAGATTGGTATACTTCATCCTCATTGGCATCGGGGTGGCGAACCTAGCTGGTGTAGCCGTAGCATTCAGAGATACGTTCTGGGGCAGGGTAAAGGATAAACAGTCTCAACCTGGTAGCCGAAGGAACAGGCTTGCGTGGCAGGAGATGGGGGCGCTCCTAAAACTCAAGGTCATATGGCTAATCAGCCTCTTCTATTTCTTCGAGCTGGGGTGGTGTACGACGGCAGGAGGTTGGGTCGTCGAATTCCTCACCACGGTCAGGGGCGGCGATCTGTCAAAGGTTGGATATGTTCCCGCCGGCTTCTCCGGAGGACTGTTTCTGGGCAGGCTCCTCTTGGCCGAGCCAACCTTCAGGTTCGGGGAGCAGAGGATGCTGTTGGTCTACAGTGCTCTCACCGCGGCGCTGCAGTTGGAATTCTGGTTACAACCGAACATCATTGCCAGTGCCACTGCGCTTAGTCTGATGGGCTTCCTATTTGGACCGTTCTTTGCCACGGGGATGTCAGTTGCCTCCAAGATTCTGCCGAAGGAGTCACAAGCCGCCAGTCTCGGCTTCATCTTCGTGCTTGCTCAGGCTGGCGGGGCTATATTTCCATCGATTACGGGCTTGATAGCAACATCCGCCGGTGTGGCTGTACTACAGCCCATAGTGCTGGCGCTGATAGTCGCCGGTGCAGTATTTTGGTGGATGGTCCCGAAGGTTTCAGATCGGAGTGATTGAGCAGACTGAGATCTTGTCTCTCCGAAGCACTTCATTGGCCTATATGCCATCAACGAAGCAGCGTAGGAGGCAACGGCAGGTTGATACATTGAGACTCGTACTTCCCACCAGTAGAATTGTTGCAAGGCGCGGTAGTGAGGTGCTATCCGCAGTTTGCTATCAAGTCCATGATGGGGCAATCACTAGACACACTTGTGTACGCTAAATATGGCCGCAAAAATCGCAGGAAGGCCAAACATTTTCCATACATTCACTCTGTTTTGATCCGTGACTTCGTTTAGTGGATGCTATGACGTTGCTCTGATTATAGTCAGATCGGTGTACTTGTTGCGAAGATCAAAGACTTCTGTCAGAATGGGTCTCATGGCGACATGTGTTGGGTGTCAGGAAGTGAATAGGCAGACTACCACGCAACAATGTAGGTACATCTTCTGGTGTTGGGTCAGTGATGTTATGTCATTGTCGCTTCCAGGTCGCACGGCCTAACGATAACCCGATGCATTCCACAACCGTAATCTGAAGTTGCAAATCGTGATACGGAGGTATCACAACAACCGGGACACCGTCCGGCGTTAACCAAAGAGTGTCCCTTGTAAAGCGCGCCATCCGATCGAGGGGAGGCCTACACAAATCCATCGCTTACCATGACGACGCTGATATGCGTCGGAGCTTGTTATCTCGACACGATACTCAAGCAAGTTACGTTCGCACGCATGCCTGCCACCAAGTTGCTGACATTGCATAGTGTCCCTTACTTTCCAGAGGAGGATTCCAAGTTACGAGCAGACAGTCTCAGGGTCCGAAGAGGCGGTAATTGTCCCAACTCACTGGAGGTCCTACAACAGCTGCTAGCCCGGCAAGCAGAGCACACTGTTAAACCATGCTTGATTTCAGTTCTGCCAAGTAGAGATTCCCCTGCTGCTAAGAAAATCATAGAGTCCTTCGGGACCCAGGGGATTGTTGACTTGGACAGGTGTGTTTATCGAGAGGGTCACACGGAGGCTGCAAGCAGCTACATCATCCGAAGCGAAGCCACGGGTTCAAGAACGTTGGTCAACTTCAATGATCTTCCTGAGATGACACTAGACGAGTTCGCCAATGCGACGAGCGACATTGCCGGTAGGACTTGGTGGCATTTTGAGGTAAGTCGACGTATAGGAGTGACCTGAGAGTGGACGGCAAACTGAACACCGAGAGGGTCGTATCCCGGAAACCACTTTGCAATGCATCCAATACCTACGCGAGTCGAGACCAGATGCCAGTATAAGCGTGGAAGTCGAGAAACCAGGCCGTCAGCGTCAGGGGTTAGAGGAACTGGCGGCTGAGGCAGATGTCGTTTTTTACTCCAAGAGTTGGGCCCAGGTACGTGTGATGCCTTCATCCGTCCATGAAGCACCTGAGGCTGAACGAAAGACGGCAGGACCAGGGCTACGCTTCTGCTGAGGAATGCCTAGAGGCACAGAGCCGCTTAACCCGCAAAGCGTTAGTGAACGTGCTCATCAACACGATGCTCGCTGGCAAGTCTGGCTGACCAAGGTGCGTGCAGTAAATTACTCCTCTGTACATGGGGAGCAGACGGTGCCTCATGCTTGCCCTTACCAAGCCATCAGAGCCTGTCTTGTCCCGCGTTACCGCCGGGAAAGGGGATACACGTCGTCGAGTAAGTCAAGCAAGCCCCAATGGACCGAGCCAGCTAGGGATTGTCTTAAAAAAGCCTCGGAAACAAATGAAGTGACTGACCACGCCATGACCTATAATAGCGCTGTAGGAGCAGGTGATACCTTTATTGCTGGGATGTTGTTCGCCCTCCTGCACCACCACGAGGACTGGCGCATCAGAGACAAGGTCAGGTTTGCCGTACAGCTCGCGACATCCAAGGTTCAGATGGAGGGGTTTTGTGGCGTCGGCGCCCATGTAAACGAGGGCCTTTCATCCGAAGACGGCACGCAGGCTTTGGTATGAGACGAAAAAATAATAACAACGTGGACGTGGTCGCAGTCATGTTTGGGTCGTGTGACAAAGTGGACTCCCATTCCCACCAGACGTGATGGATTGGCCTGGGATAGCTGCAGGGTACGGATGCAAGATGTGGCGGCCTAGAACAGAAAGCTGCATGTACTGTGTATGTAGTCATGTATATTTAAGAGAAACGCGGGTGCTAGACGAAAGCCGTGTTCTGTACTCGTACGCGAGTCACTCACGGTCCTATTCGACAGCGATGGCGCAGACCGTCTGAGATCACGCTGAGTTTGGCATTGGGTCCCCGCAGTAGGCGCCGTTGTCTGTACCTTGCCAACTAAAGGTGATCTCGAGGATGGGGGAGCGCTGAATAAGGAGCGGTGAGTGTTTGGTGGAGCTGATTGACTACAAAGCGATACTGCAAGCGATAGTAGGGTAAGCTAAGGCGGGTATCTGAGCTGCCTTTCCCCCGCCGCCGTGAGCGGCTTGCGTGGATGGGCGTGGTATGAGCGCGTGTGAACAGGTTGGACATCGAAACGCGGATGTTCCAGTCATCGCCCATGCAATGCAGCTCTTAGGCAGGTAATGCGATCCGCCGAGCTAGCCCCGGTGCGACAGCCGTCTGGTGTATCACTGCTACTGGGGGGTGGGCCGGATAGGAACGGTTAGTGAATGGTGAGCGTTGTCAGGGGCGTCCCTCACCAGCGACGGCTCATGATTGCGCATCTGTTTAAAATCCCCTTGAGGAGGGGCGGAGGGGCGACCTGGATCAGCATTGCCTGTTCCTTTTGCTTCCTTGGCAACAGGCGCCCGCAACGCGACGCGAAAGTGCAGGCGGGTGTTTGGACGTCGATGAAGCCGCCCGGAAACTGCGTCAAGACACCCGTATTTGCCATTCGGCTGACAATCCTCTCAGCCCCCCGGGGATCCTTAGCTCTGGAATGACGCAAACTCGTTATGCACCCATATTGAAGGCTCTGGCAGCCCTGCCGAAGCGTTGCCAGTGTGCTCCCTGCGACGAAGCACAGGCAGACCAGTTGTCCGTGATTGGTCCTACGGGGGGCCATGGTTTCGTTTAGGCAAACTGCCAAAGTGTAATATCGTCTGAGGTCTGGCTGAGTCGTAGATGGCTAGACATCCTGCCCTTGTCATATCAGGGTTCCGGAGACGCAAAGTTGTTGCACCGAATCAAGGCGGCATCAATGATCCGCACAAGCCAAGCAGCCCAACAAAGAAGAGCCTTTCCTTCACCCCTTCGCTCTCGCTAGCACCAGTCGCAGGTCGGGGCCAGACACGGGGCAACGAAATGCGACCCGAATAGGGTGGTGGCTTCCGACTCCAATTACTCAAGATCACCTTGCACGGCGCGCGGCGGCACATGTGGGTTGCTCTCAATTAATTCTGGGAATGGCGCGCAGCGTGCCACTTGTGACGATCCTGTGGTATCCAGTAGATCCGGCTGTGTTGCTATCTTCCTTGTCCTGGTCCTATGGCCGAAAGCGATTCGTCGCTCTGCGTTTGACTTTGGCGCCTGTCAGGGTGCAACATAACCTGGCTCTAGCATTGACAAGGTGGCCGTACCGGCGAGACACCTGCATATTTTCGTCCTACGCTACAGACAGGTAACAGGCGTCCGCAGATGCTTGGCTGCCCGTCCAAATAGGTTGCGAAACCGTGTGTGCGGTGCTCAGGCACCCGACGAGTTTGAGTCGGCCTTGGACCCATGTACCACAGTGCACTTACTAGTGCAGTGCTCCGTACCCTCGTACAGTACATGCATACAGAGCAGGAATAGGAGGAGTGGGCTTGCGTTGTCCGAAGTCGTAATAGTACATAGTAGGTTCCCAGCCGATCCGATCCATTGACCAGATTGGTTTCAAGTGGATTCTGCCCACTGAGTATTCCATCTTCCCAACGTGCTGGAGAGATCTTGGATCCCTGCCCATAGTAGTGTCGTATCATAATATAGTAACGTATCTTAGCGGCATGATTGACACTTGAGATTTATGCCGAAACCGCCAGGTTTAGAATGTTCGACGCAGGAATGGGTACAGCATTCTCCCGGGCTACGTACAGTACCTTGTCCTCGGCGGCGGATGCAACCGACTTGGACTGTCTCTTCCCATGATGGTTCGGCACACAAGGGCGAGCGGGTGCTTGCTGGTCCGATCTTATCTTCCGGAATAAGGGTGCCAAACTTGGTCAGCCTGTGATTACTTCATTAGCAGGTGGATGAGCTGTTTCTTTTGGCGACCTGTGACACTGGAGAACTAGATGACCACCGAGTATGCTTATTGGACAAGGGTGTTCTACACTGATCCATGACTATACTCAGTGCGGGTCAAACTGCCGGCCTGGATGTGCACCGTTCACATGACATGCTGAGGGACGGAGTATCACCTCGCAGATTGAGAGTAAATGTACCCTCACTTTCCATGTCCAGAAGAACCCAGTCATACATGACTTTGCTGCCGTCCCTCATCTCGGCACAGAAAAGAAGTTCAAGTTGCGGATAACAACGTCAGGTTATTATCAACCGTCCGCTGCACACCAAAAAAAAAATTATTGGGTGCACCGGGACAGCCGGAGCTAGATGGATACACCACCGTCGCTAAAGTAACTTGTGCATACGTAGTACTTCGGCTACCCTTAATAGATCCCTACATAGTAGAGCTCGACGACAGGGATATAAGCACCTGCACGGATCACTTGCTTTGGCGAACTCTTGGGGAAGCCCTAGGGCCGCATACCTAGGTACTCAGCCTTGTCCTGCAGGGATGACGAAATTCCCATCGAGTACATCAATCCACGAGGTCTTACGAGTCAGCAGATTGCGAGGTATGGCAAGCGTGGCTTGAAACCGTTCTTCGAACCTCCAGCCTTCATGCAGAGTTACTGCGAGATCTTTGACCAGACTAGCGGGTTGGTCGATAGTCTTAGTCTTCGAGGAAGTTATCGCTAGCCAAGCGAATGGCGGGGTATCCAGCAAAGTGAGATTTCGGTGAAATTGGCAGTTCCCTGAAAGTAGGTTGAGCAAGACGGTGATTACAATGACCATGGCCAAGATGACATCTGCTCTATACGGGGACTGCTGATTGGCTCCATAGGGCAGTTCCGAAAATAAGAAAACGAATGCTCCGAGACCATGTTTAGATCCTTGTTCAAACGCCACCTGAACGGCTGCGGATAACCAGGGTAAGGCCTTGCGTGGTGGTCAACCCATGGCGCCGGTTGAGCATGACAACGGACCCTCCCCGTGGGCACGGTGGCATGGGGCATATCATCAGCTTTGCAAAAGGCAGATCATCTCCGAGCCAATCCCGTCCGCTGTGTTGAATTTCCAAGACGAAGGCCATGGCGCGGGCTGCGTGGCACATCCTCTAAACCACTAGTGAACCCTGATGCAGGTCGTGAGGTCTGGGTTCCATTGGAAATAGTTACCTCGAAGTCGTCGTTCGGTTCCGCTGTAGTCTCCACTCGAAAAGACTATTCCCGCATCCACCCAACCCTGCCTGGCAATAATCATAGTAGATGGGGCTCACTTGAGCGTAGCCAGGCAAGTCCGTCACCGCCGTGGTATTTGGTTGCACGACATGACCAAATCTGCATCTGACCTACCTACCACGGTAGACCCAGTGAATGAAGATCCGTAGGGAAGAAGGACGAGGCTTATTTGACGCGCATGGTACATTCAAGTCCCATGATACGCCCGAAAGAGGATATGGCGGATGTTTATGGGATCGTCGCCATTTCATCCAGAGCCGCTCCGCCCATGTATTGCAAAAATCTTTGGTTTCACCGAGGCTCTGCCCGTCCATGCAAACGATGTGACAAGGCTCATGGCCCTGTAACAAACCTCAAGGCACTGCAGGGCAGTGAACAAGTTTGAAACGGATGGCTGCACGGGTGCGGTGTGGTGGAGTCGAGATGTCAGTATCTGCCCAAAATGATCAGGACGAACCAGGACCTATCCTGGCCGGGACGATTATTGCTAGTCACTTTTGATGACATTCTTCACATTCGGCAGTCCCTCTTTCACAGATAGGCACCCAGCGCAGGAGGAGTACAGCAGCACCGTGAGCCCGTCAACCCGTACAGGAGGCCAGGTAAATTGTCACTATCCGACAGCTGGATGTGTTGGAGCCGACATTGATGCCCGGTGTGATGGGAGTAATGACGGACAGGTGTCCTCCATGCACATGTGCGCCTGAGATTGCAACACCGAAAGGTTTAAGGCAATGCCGCTAAGATTGAATATTCTGCCATGGCCGATCCTCCATGGTCGTGCAGGCACCTGGAAGAAGCCGTGGATATTTCGTAATGTCTCTTTTTCTAAAGCTTATGCTCTTGTCGGGATCAGGGTTTTCAGACGATTCAAGAAATACACCCGAATATCCTGGCCCAGATCAGCGCTGGGCGGCAGTTTGGGGCTAGTTTGGAGGGGGGGGGGGGGGCCCGGCTTGGTTTGAATGGGCACAAGAAAGAAAAGGCCCAGGAGTTCCTATATGCACATTGCCTTGCAGCTAGCGGGAAAGACTTTGCAGCTTACGAGGCTGGCGGCAAATTGCTTTGACGAGCCCTCGATTCCAGACCGTACCGGCGTACCCTCCAGAGCTACTCCACCACGGCCCCGCGGCAGCATGGGATCGTGAAAGTCTGTTTGCGGAAGGCCAAAAATCGCAAGGTCATGCAATCCTATGCAGGGCAGCCCGAGAGAATATTGCAGTACTTCAGTGGGGCTTGCCCGGCAGATCGCTCGTGTACGTCTGGTGTCAAGGCCTCAGCGGAGGTTATGTCTTCCAACGGAAAGTCGAGGTCGTTGCATAAGGCGTGGTGAGTTTCGCAAGACCCAAGATGCTGCACATGCCTTCAAGAAGGCCATCGTGCTCCGTAACTCGTACTTTGCAGTGTGCTTCAGGTGTTTCTGGGTGGAGCGGAGTCGTGGACACGAAAGTGGCAATCTCTGCGGGCGACTGCTTGTTGCGGCGGTACTGGGGGTTGCCAGTTGGCCTGGTTGGTGTGCGCTCACTCTGCAACCCCCCTGGAGCGACTTGCAATTGGATGGGTCTTACCAGTCTCCATGCCTGCTGGTACAGGTCGCCCTCCCGCTGGGGACAAGTTTGATGATGGGTTACAACAAACTACGGAGGCGGCGTCTGAGGTTGATCAGCGCCGTAATCTTGATGCACCGCTAATGGATAAATACAGAGGGGGGTGGCCAAGGAATGGGTGCCGCCCTGAGTCGACTAAGCCACCTCGTACACCTTGGGAGCAAAGCGCGGTCATTGCCTCAAACCGACGACGATCATCCTTCATCCTCGGACAGGCCTGCAACGGAGATCTAGGCGCTGGTGTTGGGGGGAACGAATGATGCTGTCATCCACTGCGGTGAGATTGGCTTTTGAGCCGACTGGCACCCTAGGACGCAGACAGCACACACTATGGGTAAGTAGGCATGTATGTACGTACAGATTTCAGGCAAGTTGCCTGATTCGCCCAGACGCTCCATCTCGGCGCTGCCCAGGAGCTTCGAAAACCACCGGGTAGCGAGCTACTGCGTATAATGAGTGCCATTCTGAGTGGCTGCGAGGGCCGTTGCAATAAGATTAGCAACGCAGCGTCGTAGGTTGCGACCTAAGGTCCTTGCTCCAGCGCCTGGCCGCCTGCTAGGATCTTGGTCGGTGGTGCAGCAGACCCTTGGTGGATGGATGGCCTGTAAACTTAGGGCGGGCAGGCGGCAGGATTGCCTGCGCCTACTGTGTACGGGCAACACGCTGGCCCCTCTCCCCTTCAATGGGCTCGCCCTTACGATGCTTTGGCCTCTGGCCTGATTTAGCGCATGTGGGACGATGACTGTTGGCTTGTGCCGCGACCTGAGAAGCAAAGTGAAAACCGGATGTACGTACCTGATTCCAGGCTTGACCAATCCTCCGACGTTTTACTATGGAGGTGCTCCTCCATTCTTTGAAGCCGATCCTGTCGACGCAATTTGCCGGCCCAGGATCACAACAACGGAGGACTGGGTCGGTCTCACATTGATACCTGTCGCTTGATACCTGGGTACCTGTCGGCTGCGGTTGGGGGAGTTATGTGGCTGTTCCTCGGACATCCATTGCTGGAAATCAACACTTCCTACAGCTACATAGGATCCTCAGGCGTCCGCGATTTTGGCTTTGAGACCTCCGGACGCAGGCGCCTCAAGTTACATAGTACAGCCCGTCCTGGGGCAGGACCCTAAGATGCTCTCTAGGATGACACTGTCCTCAGTTGCACACTCGATCGCCGAATCCGAAGCCACAGCGCGGTCCATGTGTGCAAGGTGCCCCGTTGAGCTGCTCAAATCGCCAGTGGCGGCATAATCACCATCCCATGTGCTTCAACTTCGCAAGCCTGTCACGAGGCCCTGTTTATCATCCAAGAAAACTGCCATGCCCAAGCGGCAGACGATGTTCCACATGGTACTGTACGTATCTTCCTGAATCGGGTGTCTGGCAGGACATGGACGAGTCCAGCCTCTTGGTAGTGCACACGAGCAAAACCTGAGTACTGAGCAGTACTCTGACCAATGAAGGCCGCCCATGTATCCTTGGGCGGACGGATGGGTCGCGCAATTCCTCAAGCTCAGGCTTCTTCTGATGCCACAGTTGGTGGCGTGCTTCAACTTCGACACCCCTCCCTGCGCGCGTTGTGTAGTGGGCATTCGCTTCGACAGCGCCATGCAGACGAACAGTCACTGATCGTCCGCACATTGTCCGGGGTTATCACCATGCAGGCTGACCTTACTGCCTTGACCCCCTGGATCCAATACGCAGCAGTCTCCTAGCAAATCAGATCCGGGCCTGGGGAGACAACCCCTGGGTGGCCGTAGCGAAGCTAGGCTTTCTGTCGGCCCTGTCGCTAGAAGCCACTTCCTCGCGTCAGCTGCAGACTATCAGACCCGAATAGGGCAATCCACCAGAGCTGAGTCTCGGATTATATGTGCGCTATCTTGCCGATGGTACCGCCCTTCAGGTGTTGAACCATGTCTTGGGCCCGAGCAAAGTGGAGACCAGTCTCTTTCTACCAGCCCCAGTCATCCACGAATCTGTGGTTTGCAAGGTACCTCGATACCTTTGCATGCTTTGCCGACAGTGCTACCCTCGCGGCAGGTGCTTAGCCCCTCGAATGCGATCAATAGTCCCGCGAAACTTACGCCCAGCCTCCCTGATCCTACACCCCCTTTGTCATGGCAAAGGTGGATCAAAAGGCCGGCCCTCTGCCCAACTGGATCCGGCTTCATGCCTAGACCTACACCCCATCCTCATCATTGTGACTTTAACCCATGCCGCGAGATTGCTCACGTCGTACCCTGCGCTGGCGACTTGCCGCCCACCGACGCGGAACAAGCAAGACCACCAGGGCCCAAGGGTGCCCACGTATGCGCCTAGTGCCGATGACCCCTTGCACCCTTTCGAAACCGTTTCTTTGACCGCCCACCTAATTAGAACGCACCTTGCCAGACAATGAGAGGCCAAAGGCTCTGCTGTAGCCCACAACCTGGTCTAGTCCATACCATACCATTACCCACGACTTGTTAGTCCGTACACCCACAACGCTACTATCGCCGCCCGCCCCATCCCCCGGTCCAAGCATGGACAATGAAGAATCCCTTTTCGGGGGCTCCTGGAATCCCTGTCGGAACCATATGACGCAGAGTTACAAGCAACTACCCATGGATGGAGCTAGACATGCGCGGGCGCACACACTTTTACTTGCATACACATGCCAAACCAGAACAATGTCTCCCCAGTGCTGTTTCTCGGCTCTAAGGCCTAATATAATCGCTATGCCAGCAAGTCTGACCACGTTAGGTTCGATTTATCCTTCTGGGATGAGTAGGTTTGATTCTTTCTAATATCTATCGCGCATTCCACAGCCTGTTAGCCGGTCTAAGGTGGACCACATCATATCTCATACTTAATCACCCACACTCCCAGCACTCATCCATACCCTTTAGTTGGCAAGATTCACTCCAAACCCGCGAGTCTGGCCATTCATCATCATCGTCATCGTCTGTTGATCCGTTCACACCGGCCATCGTCTATCTTCTCGCAAAGATGATGCCTTCCCTCATGGGAGGACTGGGCATGCCTGGTCACGTCCTGCAAGCCTTCCCAACAGCTCCTATCCTCGACGAATTCTCCAGACAGCAGCCACTAAGCGAAACAACAAGACGGGTATCAAGAGGCTCATCAAACGCATATAGGCCGACAAGTGCCATGCGTGTGGTCAAGCCAAACAGCACCAGCAACAGCCCGCAAACGTCGATGCAAAGACGCAGAACGCTGATGAACGACGGTAACCTGGCAAGACGGCGGCAGTACGCTCTGGACCAGGCCATCTTGAACCAGCAAGTGCCTGGCGTGGCATCTCCTTTCGATGGATACTCGGAGCCCATGAAGACTACCAGCCGGCCGGTGAGCTGGCATCCGAGCTCGCACATCCAGCACCCACAAATGCAGCTACAGCAACTACCACAGTTCGATATGTCGCAGTACATGATGCCCACCACCACGCCATATTCTGAGGCAGACATCTATGCTAGATATAATCAGCTGCCACCAACACCGGCAGTTTACTCGAGCCATACGTCTCCCATTTCGTCATTTTCACCATTGTCTCTGCCAATGGCAACTTCTCCACAACAACCGCCACTACCTCAGTGTATACCCATGGATACCTGGAATGCACCTGCATACATAGACTCAGCACCATACCCAACGAGCCGCAGTCCTGGTACCACTGAACCGTTCCCGTCCTACACCGGGCAACCAGAACTTAGCTGGGAAACTTTTGCCAACAATGGCTTCAACTCGTGTACTGCGCCCCCTACGCCAGATAATTACCAGCTGGCCTCCCCACCACAGGCGAATGTCCCATCAGAAGAATCTATCCCGTATCAAGCTCTTGACGAGTCAGAAGAGGAAGGGGAGATCCTGGTGGGGATGGGACTTTATGATACGCCTGACAAATCGGAGCTGGATCCCGAACTTGATCACTACAGAACAACCACCTCGCATCTACTGGGCAGTACGTATAGGAAGGGAGCAGGCCTCAAATTGGAGGAGGCTTGGGCGCCACCCAAGGACGACGAAGAAGCAGAAGACGACGATGATGCGGAGGGAGAGGACCAGGGAGAGGACCAGGGAGAGGAGAAAGAGCAGGAGAAGGAATCAACTGCACAGCAGACTACGAACGCCCAGCAAAACTGGATATAACTATGGATGAGCCCCGGTCAAGTGCAAAGACTCTGTCCAACAGCTCCCCAATCACGGGTCCCGAGAAGTTGTCAGAGATGCGAAAGCGTTCTCGCATAAAAGTCTTGACTGTTGTATTACCGTGTAATACAAGCAGCGAAAAGTGTAAATAGTCTCTGTGGCTTGGGGTCTGAACATGGTTCGACTGCCCACCACGGAAAGAAAGCCTCCAAAAAAATAAAATAAGCAATCTCATAACTCACATACTCGCAAGCCCCGTCGATGATTTGAGATGGCTGATGGAAAAGGCGCTGGAGGTCAGCTGATTCTTCCTCCCTAGAAGACTGCCTCCTCCGTACTCCTTCCTTGCTCCGAGATACTTGCTTTTGCAACACGGCAATGCAACACGGCCCCCAACACGGACGAGATGTGATGAAGTGGGCGTTGAAAAGCGCACGAACCACACACGACATCCCACCCCCAGCCTCGGTTCCAGCCAAAAGGGTCGTCAAGGTGAGGTTGAATCCGGTCTCCCCACATCTTGGGTGGCCCCGTCGCTAGCAGGGGTATGGACAGGGATCCGTCCCTTCGCTGGAGGCTCTGGAAAAGTTAGTGCAAACGTGGGACGACAGGGGTCTCAGTCGGCCCCAGGGGACCCCCCCTGTTCCCCTGTCTTCGAGAATTTCTGGATGCTTTTGATGGGCGGGGTGCCCGCGGCCAATGGGAAGCTGGGCTGTCTGCATCCGCTTGAAACATCTCGCAGCTCACGCATTGGCGCATTTGTGCCCGTTCCTACGGTACAAAAGTCCTCGTGGTTCTGCCGCAGGTCAGATCCTGGAGCGATCTTACTCGGAAAAGGACCCTTTGGGTAGGGTTCCTAACGAATCACCTTCACCTGCACCAGACACCTTCACAGCCCAAGAAGAAACGCAACCCTCTGGGTGTGGGAGGTTGGCTGGGCGCTTGTGGAGCTATTTTCAGTAACTTCTAGTTACATGGTAGGGTGGTGGAGTGTACAAAGTACATGAGCTTTCTGCTGCCTCCCCGTTCGGCCAGCCCCGCAAGGACGACGACATCTGCTAGTCCTTGTCCCGGCGAGACTTGTACTTGCCAGGCATGAGCTCTCTCTGCAAGCAACGTCACGAGAACTGGCCATCACAAGCACGATTCATGCCTTTTATTACCCGAGCTAGAGAGGAAGAGTTGGCTTGCTCACTTGATTCGAGAATCCGCCCGAGCCCGTCGAACCCCTACGATGGCGCTGCTAATTTTCGGGCATCTCGAAAGATACCTGACGAACAACTGAAACTTTCCGCCGGTCGACAACCATCAGCACATGATCTCATACCTACTTCCTTCTAACTAGCAAAAGCGAGGATTGAGACCACGGTAGAGATCCCATCGGAAATCATGATTCAGACACCCTTCCGGCCATGAATGATCAACCACATAGAGTTCCGCGGCCACACGAGCGCGAGTTGCACATCATGGACGGTAGTCAATAGTATAATCGAGTGTACATGCCGTTCCAGCTGCCGAGTGGCCAGTGTGACTGAGGTACCTCAACTCAGGTGCTGCACTGAAGCTGCCATACGTTGAACCCAACCCGCCGCTGCCCGTCATCGGACGCAACCCCCACCCTCAGACAACTGTGCCCCGAAATGCAGCTGCTCTTTATCTGACCGAATCTCCGTGTAGAGTTGCTTCCGCGAACGGTCCTAGAGCTGGCTGGTAGGTCGTACCAAAAGTGCCTCTGCGTTCCATCCGTCATAGATATTGTGCTAGAATCTCAGAATCGACCGAAATTCCACACAGGACCAAGTAACTCATTCTTACGCCATCGTTTGCACGTGAGCAGGCCTACCCCACATCCATCTCTCTCTTTTGACGTCTTTCACTCGTTATTCTAAGCGACTCGGAGCACTCCGCACCAAACTCCATTTTCTGGATTGAATGCAACCCTGACATTCGTTTGTGACAGTCACCTAATGTTCGCACTGAGTGAACTAGTCGGTTGGGGCGAAGAAGGCATTAGTGTTGGAAATGTTCTGACTACGTCCGCTATGAACTAGCAAGAAGGCACATCCCTTCCAATGATGATTGTCACCTTGCTCACCCCTATTCCTACAAAGTGTACAGGCAAATACCTGTGAAAATACTGTCTTTTGTCCAACGCATCGCTGTTTCTTCACGTAGAGGGTTTCCTCTCGCAAGTGAGGGTCCCTCTGTCCAGCATGTCAGAACCATCTGCTCAAAGTCTATGATCATGAAAAACGACCACGCGAGTTCATCCATGATGAAAATGTCCGATAGAAGTGCATTCGCGAAAGAGGCTTCCTCCCGCAAGTGTGAGTCCCCGGTCCTACTTGCTAGAACCGATCCGATACAAAAGTCTATGAATGCTGAAAACACAACGCCTATCCGTGTCTAGTAGAAGGGGTCAACACGTGTAGGCAGATATTCGTCTATGTCTGCGCGATAGCAGCTGTAGAGAATAGAAACGGATGGTGCAGGGACAATCCTAAGATTATAGTATCTTATTTTGCTTTTACTCTTTTTTCTTCTTCTCCTCTAACTGAGCTGGATTTCTAGAGGGAAGAATGACGACAAGAGTGAAAAAAAGAGTGAAAGTCGCCTGTTAAAGGTTTTGTAGGTCGATCACCGTCATATCCGCTTTAATGATGACCTGGGTACTTTTTGCCCTTCTCCTCCTCCTTCTTCTCCTCCTTCTTCCACCACGCTATTACCGCTTGCTGGAGGACCGCCGTTTCCTCGTCCGAAGTCTCACTAGCATCGTCATCCTCCTTAGCAGCTCGGGCAGGCTTTCTGCGCTTTGCCGCAGGGGCCGAACTGGTAGATACTTGGGTTTTACGAGCGCGAGACTTGGGAACGCCTGTGTGTCTGCCCGTGTCTGGCATTCTCCGAGCTGGACTGGGTACCCGCGTTTGAGGTTCTCGACACATTCTGGTCACTGTCGACCGTATCCTCTCTCTCACGTTTGATATTTATCGGTATTTCACCATCAGGATCATTCCGTCGGTCCATGGTAACAACTCCGGCCAGTTTTTCTTGTGAGCAGATGTGCCCTGATGACCTCCGTCTATAGTGGACGGAACACGGCGCGATCCAGAGTGATCTGCCACCCTTGCCCCTACCCCTCGGGCCCAGGACTCGAATTTTCCGAGTTCAATCTTCGTTGCAAATGTGGCCTGAACGGCCAGATCGTCGCGAGGGTCACTTGGATCACTGCGCAAATCTCAAGCACCAAGGTTGCTGATGAATTTTCTCGCCGGGTTGAAACTCACGTTGGATCATCTCTATTGTATTGGAAAGTAGTGTTTTGTTGTTTTTCCTGCCCAAGTTGAATATAATATGTGAAGGGTCCAGTTGCGATCTTTGCATAGCCGAGGCTGTGTCCATATTGGGGTTGCTACCAACTGCGTGACTTTGATTTCTAGGCATGATGCCAGACTCGGGAGTGAGGATTGGATTCAGTTCTGGTAGAAGTGAAGTGAACAGTGTAGCGGCTGACTTGTGTTAAGCGTCGCAAATTGCCGTGTTCCTAATGAGAGGGAAGCTTTGGACCAACTCTATAAGTGTCACCCAATCGATAGAATTTCAGGAAATGGTGGGTTTGATGATTTTCTCGAAGGTGACGAAGGCGACGAAGGTGACGAATTGATGAAATGATGATGGATGGAGGATTGGGCAGAATGGTGATGAGTTGACGAAGTTGCAAGATTGGGAGTTGCTATGCTAACAGGCTATTTGAAGTGTTAGATCTCATGTTATCATAATGAGACATTAGTGAAAGCCCCGAATATTTTAATAGCACGACATAGAACAATTATGGCATAATATGGAATAGCATGGAATAGCTCTTCTATTTATATCGTGCTTTATTATCACATGTTATATGCAAGTGTAATAATACGTGTCGTTGTAGTGTATGTGCAATAGTATCTAGAGTGTCCCATGATACTTAGTGAAAGTCCTCCAATCTCCTAGTTATGGAATAACATAGCTATTACGTTTCGTGCCTCTTCATCACATGCTGTATGTAAGTGTAATAATCACACATTGTTGCTGTACGTACGCGTTATTCTGATAGTATAGATAGTATCCTATGATGCCTGGTGATGGTTCCGTTATCTCCGAGCAGGTAGCTGGGTAGCATGGCACGGAATAGCATAGCTATCTCGGTTCATCCCATCTTATCACACTCTGTAATCAAGTGTCATAAACAGTCGCTATCGGGGTTCTCACCCGCTATTCTAATAGTATACACAGGCAGCACAAGATGGCTCGGCGTTGAATAATTCCGATATCCCACCTTATTTCACCTCGTCCTTTGAAAGTAAGGCTCTTATCGTGTTGGAGTAACCCCGGGTGAACGTATAATTACGTAATATGAACCGGTTCCTTGGCAAAAGTTTGCCGAAGAGCGCTTTTGACTCCACAAACTCCGCAAGATAACCTGGGATACCCAGCCAATCTTCAACAAGCAAATGAGGATTGTCTGAGACTCTTCCATCGTCAAATGACTCGGGCGTGATGCACCTCGTTTGCCAAAAAAAAGTGTTCCCAGGCGCTGGAAGAGCTGGTCTTGTGCGTGGTATAGCAAAGGCAGACCTTCAACTTCGACGGGAAAAAATGAATGACCCTGACCCGATTTGAACGGATAACCTTCAGGATACTCCATTGAGCTGGAATCTGACGCGCTACCATTGCGCCACAAGGCCTGATTCGTTGAAATATCGTGAGATTATTGTAATATGAATCTGTGGTCTCGATATGTTGGTGGGCGTGATAGCCCAGATTGCCTGGTGGCTGAGTTTGGTAAAAGTGGAGATAGACGGATACTAGGCGCAAACCGGCTTCCCCGCCTGCCAATTTTGAGACCAATTGACTTAGTGGGCCTTCTTGTCCAGTAATTTCAGAGTCAGGCAGAGCAGTTAGTCCCCAGCGGACTTCCAGGCTGGAGTTCTCCTCCCTCGTACTACACCACCGAACTGCGTCTTTGTACAGCTTGATACACATGTCTAGTGACTCGGCAATCATAAAAAAGGGATCATGTCTTCGTGTGACTTTTGTTGCCTACCGTGGGTAAGATATACGTCTGGTTCGCTGCAGATTTCAAGCTGGTGAGCAGAGGTGGTTTGGGTTCTTGACTTGCGTTGGAGTCAGACAGCTATGTTGGAAAGGAGACTTGAATGATAACGTTCCTGTTTATTCCTACTATTGCTCCGTATGCCACCGCCAACCAACCCCCAATCCTCATGAAGCGTATAGCCCAGTCGTCGCCAGTAGATATATCATCGGGATCCAAGTTATGGCTACTGCTCTGATTGTTGGACATGGGCTGGAGTGCGGAGTTTGGCAATGGAAGAGGTGGACAGCCTGCTAGCATTTGGGACAGTGACTTGCTTCGCACACGAATTCTTGATACAATGCGGTAACTTTCGCGGGTGTTGGATGACTGCACGACTTTTGGCAAAGTTTCAGGCATATAGGGAAACCGCAAATCAAAGGTGCTGTTGGGCTTGTTGTTCACTCCACCTACACAAAAGAGAATGATAAGTTTTGCCCTGGACCAAATGGATTGATTGCACTGGACACACTGGACATCAACCCATTTTCAGTATTACAGAGTCATTTCGATATAGCGACTATATACACAGGTGAATTTAAGGTTTTCGCGCATCCTAGGGTTATTCGGATTACGTCAACTGCCGGTACCACGGGCCAATTGCACACAAAGACGTATTAGGGAGATGCTGGGCTGGGACATGCAGTATATTCGTTGGTCTCTTTCCCTGCAGTTTCCTCATTCTACGAAGCGTTCGCCTTTGCAGCCTCCTTCTCTGCGGCCTTGGCGGCCTTCTTCGCAGCGACCTGTCTCTCCTTCTCTAGCTTTTTGAGCTGATTCTTCGTCAACTTCCCTTCGCCCTCGCCAGCTTCCAGCTTTGCGGGTGCGTCGCCGGACACGGGCACGACTCTCTCTGTCTTGGGGTTTCCTTTCCAGTTCAATGGTTTGCGAGCCATGAAGTCGTCAACAACCTCCTCTGTGACCTTTGATCTACGCTCCTGGAAGCCCGCCACGTATTCTTGGAGATGCTTGATACACACCGCTTTCAACTGGGGGAAAAAAAAAAGTTAGCAGATGCTTGTCGATATTAGGCATGAATGCACCCACCTCGCCTGTGAGAAGCTCTCCTTTTCTGTAGTCCTCGCCGAGCTTCTTGAGCGCCTGTCAAGTTGTTAGTGCAAGTCAGGTTCCCTGGATGCGGCGAGGCTCACATCGTCATCTTCCATAAAGAAGTTCAACCACTGGTAAGAGACATCAACATCCGGGTTGCCACCCAGCTTTCGGTGCTCCTCGACGGTCTCTTGACCACCCGAGAAGGCATACTTGTTGATCTTGTTCTTGATCTGGTTCGGGGTGTCCTTCAGGAAGATGGCCGACGTGTCAATGCTGGCCGACATCTTGGATCCGGGCCCTTGGAGGGCGTCCAGAAATCGAGCATGGATGAGCGATGGCTTAGCAAACTTTAGGCGGGAAGCCACATCTCTCGTGACGCGGAAGTAAGGGTCCTGATCGATGGCGCAGGGGATGAGACATGGAATCTTGTTGGTCCTAGGTTCGTCGGTGCCAAAGATGTGCGGGAATGATGAGGCAAACGAGGTGGCACCCTGGATACTTCCGAAGTGGATCTTGCCGATGTTGGAGCTGATGGAGGTTAGCAGGCAAACTCGAGCGAGGAGCCGCGTGACTATAAAGACATAAGAAGGACTTACCTGTCGTTGAAACCAAAAACGGCCTTGGCTTGGTTGTAAGTGACCATCTTGGAAAACCGGGTGATGTTTCTGTAGAAAGCACCACCCATGAAGTCGTAATCCGAGAAGATGAAGGTCTTCTCGGGGTTGAATCCGATGGCAATGATGTCCTTGGTGTTGTCCCTAGTGTAGCCCATGACCTCTTCGACAGTTCTCTTTTCCGAGAACAGGAATTTTTCGTCTGCACATGTGTAAGCTGAGGGTCGGTCCGATATGTATATGTCTTAAGGCGATTTACCATCCGTAAGCATGATGATCAACGGGACATCAAAGACATCCTGTAACCACCTAGACATTGGGTATCAGTTTCAGGAGCACTGCGGACATTTTCTCATGTCTATTTTCTGCCAAAGGCCTTCAGCACTTACTTGACAAAGTCGAAGATCTGAGTGTGGCCAACGTGCATGCTGTCACTGCTGGGCCCTCTGCCCGTGTACAGGAAGAACGGTTCACCCTAGAACATAACTCAGCACATAAGCCATCTTGGACCACAGATGCCGCATTTCACACCTTCTCATGGCGGTCCAGGATCAGGTTGAGGTCTCGCTCGCTGAAGAAGATCTTGCGTCGCAAGAAGCGGTGGGGCTTGTGGCCGGTGACCTTCTCGAAGCGGGCGAGCAGGTTCTGGTCGATCAGCTTGGTGCCGAACTCGTCGACAAGCTTATTGTAGTCGATGGCCTTGGCCTTGCCATCCTCGCCAATCTCGCCGGCCACGTTCCAGGGGTCGACGAGCTGCTTGCTGGCGGGAGCAGGCGCTGTCGCGTCGGTGGCCGCGGCGGGGGGCGCCTGGGTGGGAGCTTCGGGCTCGGTGGCCATGGTTGGTGACGCGGGCTGGGACGGCGCAAGGGCGCGCAAAGGCAGCTGGAGAGGCGGTGGATTGCTGACGAACAGGTAGGTGGTCGTTTCGAAAGTCAGGAGCTGCCCAACGTCCCGTCTGCACGATACTGGACTCGAGTATAGGCCGGGTCATCCACTGTGAGTCAACTAAATCGAAGGCACAGCAACTTTTCGGCGATGGAGGGGCAGCCTCCGTCACAGTGGGATGGTGGGGTTACGGGCGGCTGGCAGCGCCCCAATGCCCAGGGGATCGATCCATTGGATCATACGCCAAGGGTTCCCATCCACCCCGCCAGGCCCCCAGGGCTGGGCCTCAGCGCCCGTCAGTTAGAGCCCGGCCTAACTCAGGTACCCCGAGCAGCCTGGAACTGGGACCCCCAGGTGAGCGAAAGCCCCCGGGGTTGCAAGCCAGCCGGAAAATCACTTAATCCCCCCCCCCAAGCCCAGCCGCAGAACCTCAAGCTCCAGTGCCCAAACCCAGGTCGAGGTCCACGGTGCTGGACTTGATTCAGCCTCCCACCAGTCAAGCTGCACGCCTGTATCCATCCGAATTGGGGTCGCTGCCAGAAAATCGCCGACGACACGACGACACAGATCGCACACGCGTCGCGCACTCGCACTCAACGCCGACCGCCTTTCTTACCCGCTCTCCCCTCTCCCCTCTCCCCTCTGCCCTTCTGGCTCGCCTGCAACCGCCACCATGACTTCGACCATCGGTATCCCCATCAAGCTTCTGAACGAGGCTCAGGGCCACATTGTGACTCTTGAGATCACCTCGGGCCAGACGTACCGCGGCAAGCTTCTGGAAGGTGTGTATCTTTCTTGCCCTCCCACTCTCCCCTCTCCCGAGACCTTCCCCTACGCGCAAGGACAGAGCACTGACAGGAGCCAGCCGAGGACAACATGAACGTCCAGCTCAAGGACATCACAGTGACGGCTCGTGACGGCCGTGTCAGCCATCTCGACCAGGTCTACATCCGCGGCAGCCACGTGCGCTTCTTCATCGTCCCCGACATGCTGAAGAACGCCCCCATGTTCCGGAGTCGCAACGCCAGAGGCCGCGGTGTCGGTCTGGCCAGAGGAAGGGCCACGGTCAGCAGGGCGCGCGCCAGTGGACGCGGTGGCCCGAGATAAATGCCGCACGAGATGGACAAGGACAGGGAAAATAAGATGATGGCGTCGCGTTGCTGGTCTTGTCTTTGGTTTTGACGATTACGGCGTTCAGGGCAAAATTGGGGGCAAGGAAATACCAATCTGTTCTAGAAGAGGGTCCCGGAATTGCTGCTCCGCGCTGGGAGACGGCAGATGACGAATGCGAATACGGCTTCCCGTGCTGAAGGTGCCTGCCTGCTGTCAAACCGTGCGCCACCACATGCTGCTTTGTTGGTGTGAACCATGCGCACTTCGAGGCTGACAATCCGTGTATAGAACCTCCTTGGTCATGGCGGCTATCCAAAGACACGCGCTCATGGAATCGAGCATACTGCATGACGCAACTCTGTTATATACTCACTTGGCGTTATGTCCTTTATATACAGGGTTTGTCTCCAGCTGCGCGATTGGATACTGATCTACAATGCTATACCTAGTATCACGCCTACCCCTTGATCGACTCGGACCAGGCTTTCTGCAGCTTGACAAACCTCGGATGGTTTCCACCTGTTCTTTCCGTGACGTCCCTGGTTGCAGAGCCTCCAAAGTTGACTTCAAAGGAGCTCAGCGCCGCCTTTCTTGTTGTCAAGTGCCACTCTAGGTCAGCACCAGGGACCCGGATATTCATGAACCTATCATGATTAGTCACGTCTAATATCGATTCCAAGCCACGGTCTCTTATACACTTCAGCTCATCCTGAATAATGCCTGCCCAACCAATCTGGTAGCCCTCATTCCGGACTAGCTGTGGCTCACCCGGACTCTGGGGGCTATGTGGCGGAACGACCCGTACTACTGTATGTTCAAAGACCCCGGGCTGGAGAGTGGCTCTGTCGTCCAGCCAGTGAAAGAGCAGGCTGCCCGATCCCAGGTGCGGACCACCGGGGTTGATCTCAATGAGTCTAAGGTCGAACTCCGAGTTCCGAGCTTTGGCATAGACATCGAGCGCACAGGATGTAAAACCCAGCGTCGGACTGATATCCCTCCATGACAGCCTGGCCTGCTCGACTAAACGCCGTAGACTCTCGTCGGAGAGGTCGTAGTTGTGGCAATGAAACCGTGTCTGGCTGATGGCCACAACCCGGTCATTATGTATGAAGCAGCGCCACTCGGAGAGCTTGTCGATCTTGGCGTAAGTGAACAAGAAGATCTTGCTATCGACGTCGCAAGCCACTGCAGTACATAGGCTGAGCAGGCTCTGAACTGTCCGCTTTGATGAAATAATCTTGATGAGCGCCTCGCGGATGTTGTTGACAGGCTTTAGGTCTCCGTTATCTGCGTCCTTGGGCGAACAATGGCTCATGCGGACAAAGAACCCCGATTCAGTGACTTCGGCGGGTTGTGGAAGCTCGTCACTGAGCGCCTGCAGAGCCGGCCTGACACCCTCAAGCTGGGACCCATTTTTGGATTTGGCGGCAATCGCAAGTAACCGCTCTCTCTGGGCCTTACTGAGCTGCAGCACAGCAACTGGCTACCGCCGCATATGCTTGGTGACGCCAGGCGACATGATGCGTCCAAGGTTGAACTTGTCCACCTCATTCTGGCGGTAATGGAGGAACAACGGCGTCAGATAGCCCGTCTGGCCCAGCTATGGTGTCAGGGCATGGTGGTTGTAGGAGTTAAGGCGAGCATCAGGCGCAGTGCGCAGTGACATGCTGGTAAAAGGTATGATCATTGAAAATATGTCGTCCCGGGATCAGCCAAACCACGAACCTTTTTCCGGAGTATTGTATCATAATATATTGTAGGCATTGATAATCAGGCTGTGCAATGCTTGCAGTCTTTCTTAGTAGGTCAATTGTTTCTATGATGCGGGTTGACTCATCCGGCCAACTATGTACCTGCGCATAATCCTGCCCATTCACGACCTCGAAGAAGCTCTCTTTGCGGACATCTTGGCTGGGACGTTGGGTCGGTGGCAACGCCGTAAGCTATCCCTGAAACGGGTGCCTAGACAGTTGCGACACGAGATGGCGTATCCAGTCTCCTGGTAGCCGCGTTCGGCAACAGCGCCGAAAAGACAGTATCCATCTCCATTGGTTGGAGTGAGCCCCACTACGCGTTTGAACCTATCAGCGACCAGTACTGCCCCGGATGTACGAGTGCGGCACGACGGCAGGCTTATCAGTTACAACATGTTAAAATATCTTTTCCCTCTCCGGCTCGGTTTTTTCACAATGCTAATGTTTTGACATACTCGATGGATTCAGCTCGTGCCTTTGTTTGTGGGGACGATTCCTTCGGGCCCAGCGTCCAGTCACCGGACTGCCGTGGCGGATTCGACTTCACAAGTATGTTGACTCTCAGGCTTCTGTGTGTGCATGGGATCATAATTAAGACAGAATAGTACTCTTTGAGGAGAGTATCTTGGCAATCCTCCCAGCAGCCTGTTTCCTCCTCCTCACGCCGTTCCGAGCTCTGCGGCTGCTCCGACGTCGCATCAGGGTCAGACGCAATGCACTTTATGTTTGTAAACTGGTAAGACGGTAAATACTGTGCTTCTCAACTGAGGAGGCTAACTTGTAAGGCCGCCATTGGCGCATATATAGGCCTTCAACTGGCTCTGCTCGTGTTGTCGACTAACCCACGAGTCCGGTATGCAACTCCTAGAGTCCCACTTCTCCTCCCTGGCTCAGTTCCTATCTTTGCGCAAGAGAGATTCGTTGTCAGCAAACAAAACTGCTGACCTCTGATTGTTGCAAAGGACCCATATATCAATAGCCTCCGCCGCACTGACTTTCCTTTCAGGACTGAGCCTTGCCTTGTTATCTCATTTGGAACACTCAAAGTCCATACGGCCCTCATTCCTCATCAACTTTTACCTTCTATTGACGGTTATATTTGATGCCACGCGGGTTCGGACGCAATGGCTTGCAGGCGTGAACGATGGAGTTGCGGGTGCACTCACAGCCTCACTCTTTGTCAAGGGCATTGTGCTGGTCCTAGAGGCTGGTGAGAAGAGGTCGCTGCTCCTGGGTCTTGATCGACACTTGTCGCGTGAAAGCACAAGCGGCATGATCAGTCGTAGTTCATTCTGGTGGCTAAACTCTCTCCTCCTGTCTGGCTTCAAGAACGTGTTGACGATGGACAACCTGCCGGAAATCCACGAGAAACTCAGCTCAGAACATCTTGCACAGCAGCTGCAGAAATCGTGGGACAAATGTGAGCGCCATGACAAGTTTGTTGAGGTCGGCGCTGAATTGATCTAGGCAACCAGAAGCGCAAGCATGCCCTTGCTAATGCGTGCACCTCGAGCCTCCGATGGGAGGTGTTGGCGATCTTTGTGCCAAAATTCTGCTTCATCGCGTTGACTCTCTCACAAAATTACCTTATCCAGGCCGCCATCAGATACGTACAAGAGGCTGCTGCAGACGACTGGAACGATGGCTATGGCTTAGTTGCTGCGTTCGGTCTTGTCTACATTTCTTCTGCCGTGAGTAGTATCCCGCAACGCAATTTGTGTCATCAGCTAAAATCCTTCAAGGTGACGATGGGCTGGTCGTCGCATCTCACCTACCGGCTGATGTCAATGATGCGGGGGCAGTTGGTCTCGATCATCTATACGAAGGCATTGACTTTGCCGATCACAGGCGCGAACGAATCAGCCGCTATGACATTGATGGGTACTGATGTTCAGAGCATAGCTGCCTCTTTTCATCTCCTCCTGGTTGACCTGATTCCGAGTATCGTACAATTGGGAGTAGCAATATATCTACTATACCTGCAGTTAGGGGCTGTCTGCATAGCCCCGGTGATAGTGAGCATCAGTGGGTTATTCCCCCCCTCTCCCCGTTATGGCTTCAGCGCCCTGCTGACTACAGCACAAGTTTCCACCATGCTCTCAAGCCGTCTCGCTGGTCATGTCACATCGAGGCAGAAGCGTTGGTATGAAGCCATACAGCGAAGAGTCAACTATACATCAGAAATTCTGGGGTCGATGAGAAATGTCAAGATGCTTGGTTTATCGGAGCAGATGGGCAAGAACATCCAGTCAATGCGGGAAGGTGAAATGAAGATATCGTCTCACTTCCGGAAAGTCCAAAGCATGAACGTATCACTTGGTAAGATCTCTCAAATGGGTTCTGCACCAAGACCGACAATTGATCCTCTAGCTAGTGAATATCCCGTCGATCTTCAATGAGTTCATCATCTTCGCCGCATACGCAATTGCAGCGAAGGTCAATGGAACGGGCGCTTTCTCAGTTTCGCAGGCCATCACTGGTCTCACTGCGCTCCAGCTTCTTAGCATGCCTCTTGCGAACCTACTTCTAGCAATCCCTACAGGCTGGGCGTCCTTGGGGTGCTTCGCTAGAATTCAAGATTTTCTCCTCCAGGACTCGCACATAGACCAACGGTCTGTCAACGGCTCTATGGATTCCTCTACTAGTGAGTTCCCCGATGGCAGTGAAGCGCTTGAGCTGGGAGCGGTAAGAGGTATGGGCCACGACGATTCGGTTCGCATTGAAGGATCAAGTTTTGGTTGGTCTGAGTCGTCGCCAAGCATCGTTAAGGAGGTGACAGCAACCATACAACCCAAAACAGACCTCACCATCGTAGTCGGGCCGGTTGGCTGCGGCAAGTCCACTCTGCTCAAAGGCCTTCTTGGAGAAACACCGGAATCGCGTGGCAGCCTGTATGTGTCGTCGGCACATATTGCGTACTGTGATCAAACCCCCTGGGTGATAAACGGCACCATTCGTCACAATATCGTCGGCGAATCAGAGTTTGAGAGTACCTGGTATCAATCGGTACTCAAGGCATGTGCCTTGGACATTGACTTGTGCAGAATGCCCAATGGCGATCAGACCATTGTCGGCAGTCAGGGCGTCAAGCTCAGCGGCGGCCAAAAGCAACGCCTCGTGAGTCCGCACAGTATTTATCGAAGTTCTAAGGCTGATTTTGTGATAGTCCATCGCGCGCGCTGTTTATTCACGAAAACCCTTAGCTATACTAGACGATGTACTTAGCGGGTTGGACTCGGTCACAGAGGATATCGTTTTCCAACGAGTATTTGGTAGCACAGGCCTTTTCCGCAAAACAAATACGACCGTCATCCTTGCTACACATTCTGGTAAAGTACGTCGGACGAGGCTCAGGATGATATTACTAACCTGATCTAGTAAAACGACTGCCGCATGCCGATCTGATTCTTGCACTTGACCATGAAGGTAGAGTCGTTGAGCAAGGAACTTTCCAGAAGCTCAGTATAGCGGGCAATTACATACAGAGCCTTCAGGTCAAACTCGAGGAGCAATGTCACACCGAGGAACAAGGAGCTAAGATCGAAGAGCTCGAGAAGGCTTCAAAGAGCGGCCCATCCGCTACAGTGACTGATGACATGGCTCGTAAAACAGGGGACTGGTCAACATGGAAGTATTACACTCGTGCTCTGGGTCGTTGGCCCCTCGCACTCTTCGTAGGATTCATCACCGTGAATGAGGTATTTATTGCTGTGAACAGTAGGATTTCCCGGATGTTCTCTTGTTAGCGGAAATTTGCTGACCAAAACCCAGATACTTGGATTAAATGGTGGGCATCGAGCAACGAGACCAATAGCAACCATGGCCTGGGATATTGGCTTGGCCTTTATGCGCTGTTTTGCTTTCTTAAAGGGGGAGGTATGGTCTCTGCGATAGCGTAAGTAGCAGCGAATTTGGCGAGACTACTGGCGTAGAAAACTAATGTCCCTAGGTGGCTTTGGGTATATATTTGTCCAAGGTCGGGGAACAATCTGCACAAGTCTATGCTTGACGCTGCAATGAGGTCAGTCCACTGCCGAACATGCGCTGATAAGAAGGATGCAATATGTTATTAACACCGACCGAAGAGCTCCAATGTCATTCTTTGCAAATACCGAGACTGGCATTCTAGTGAATAGGTATATCCTTAGTATTCTGTATTATGGTCATACATGGCAGCTATACTAATCTCTGGGCAGATTCAGTCAAGATATTCGGCTTGCAGATATTGCCCTCCCAGGTTCTCTCATAAATGTGTCATTCCGTAAGTCTGGCATGGCCGTAAGCCTGTGAATTATCCCACTGCTAAACTCCAGAACAGAAATCGGAAGTTGTTTGGTGATTGTTACCATGAACATTATCGCCGTCAGTTACTTTGCAGTGGTCCTCCCTTTCGTCTGCGGAGTACTTTACTGTATCCAGAGCTTCTATCTCAGAACATCTCGTCAGCTTAGACTCTTGGAGTAAGTCGGAAAGCCCTAATTTTGAAGAACATATATTGAAATGATGTTAGGATCGAGGCGAACGCACCCCTATTCTCTCATTTGATTGAGACGTCATCTGGTCTGGCGACGATTCGGGCTTTTGGGTGGGCCCAAGAATATACATCAAGGAACAGACGCCTTCTCGATGAGTCACAGAAACCCTTCTACCGTAAGATCCCTAGGAAATGTACTCTGCAAGTCGCATTTTGATTGCAAACTAATGTGCGTGCCTTCCAAAAGTCTTGTTCTGTGTCCAGAGATGGCTGGTGCTCGTTTTAGATCTCGTCGTTGCTGGCCTCGCGATAATCCTCGTAGGTATGGCCGTCGCATTACGTTCCAAGCTTGATGCTGGTTTCCTCGGACTGGCTCTCCTTGGTATGATGAGCCTCTCCCATGCCTTGACGCAACTAGTACAGCACTATACGATGCTCGAAACGACCCTTGGTGCAATTGCCCGTATCAAAGATTTTTCAGAGAACACCCCTGTCGAGAAGAGCCCCGAGGAGAGCGACAGCCCCGGCTCGAGTTGGCCAAGTCGGGGAGTCCTCAGATTTGAAGGGGTTTCAGCCAGCTACGGGTATGTCAGAATACCCAAGCTCTATAGAAACGTACTAATTTGTGCCTTGCGTATAGGAAGAACGCCGCACCTGTCTTGAAGGACTTGACATTCTCAGTTGAGGGAGGCCAGAAAGTAGGCATTGTTGGAAGGACAGGAAGGTCTGTTTTTGAATCTCGCGCCTCGAGCCCGCACTGATTCTTGGAAACGTAGTGGTAAAAGCTCTTGCACTCTTGCTATCATGAGGATGATCGATATCGTCTCCGGGAGCATTGTGCTCGACGGTGAAGACCTATCCACACTCACAGGCTCAGTTATCCGCGAGAGGCTGAACTGCCTGACGCAAGACCCGTTCCTGTACCCAGCATCCATCCGATCAAACGCGGATCCCCTCGGAAAATCAACAGACGAGGCCATCGTCGAAGCGCTACAAAAGGTGAGACTCTGGAGCATCCTCCAGGATAAGGTATCGGACAAGAATAGAGATATTGGCGGTGTTCTCGACACGCTCATGGACTCGGAATTCCTGTCTCACGGGCAGCGCCAGCTCTTTTGCCTGTCGAGAGCCATGCTCAAGCCCGGCAAAGTCTTGATCCTCGACGAGCCAACTAGCAGGTAAGGGGGCATCGTCCAAGCTGAACAGTACACGCGGGGGCAGTCTCTAACTCTTCTCATCTAGTGTTGATACCCAGACGGATGAGCAGATGCAAGGAATAATACGGTCCGAGTTCAAGGACTACACCATACTCATGATCGCCCACAGGCTTTCCAGCCTGATGGACTTTGACAAGGTCATGGTGCTCGATGGCGGTCGGCTAGTAGAACTCGGACGGCCGACCGACTTACTCAAAGAAAGCAACAGTGCGTTCGCAAAAATGTACTACGGCTCATCCTTGAAGTCGTGAGTCGTTAGCGCATGGGTTTGAACCGTGTTGGGGCACTTTTGCAATGGGCTGACGAGACGGATGCGCCTCGTACGCTACGGTTATAATTGCCCCACAGATCTCCGGCGGGATGGGGCAAAGGGGAGGGGAAGGTCTAAAAGGATGTAGAGATTGCTTCAAATTCCACAGAAATTCCCTCGTGCTCACTGTATGTTTGTCCATGGGACATAGAGCGGGAAAACATGTGAGGACGAAAGAGCCTACTGCCGGGTCAGATCCACTAACAGCGGGAGCGTCCGGCACTAATGCCCCCGAATAACTGGATCCTGATCGGGATCCCCACTGCGGTCCACTCCTCGGCCCCACCTAGCCAACTCCCCTTACCCATCCATGTACGTTCCAAAATGGGCATCCAACGTTCCGCACTGCCAAGCTGTCACACTGACCTGCATCTAGGCGGTGTATACTGACACCAAAACCTCTTGGAGGCTTTCTACAACGTCGGGCGCCGGGAGAGACCTGTTTCGAGCTAGCTTGGCCGCGCTAAGTCGCGAAGAGAGTGCAACAGGTTTGACAGAAAACATGCATGCTAGTGTGACTTGTTTCACAGATTCCCATCTTTTGAAAATCCTAATAGTGCGACTGCCCGTAATATCGCAAGGTATGGATGAGCCTAAACAGTAATCGGAGTTTAATAGCACAGCTGCTAAAAAGTCTTCATCTTGTGGAAGAAATTCTCTATTAACAAAGCAAGCGGAGGTTTATCCTCTACGTACAGTATCGGGTCTCGAAATTACAGGGCGCTCCAGATATACAGAGTGCAGAAACCCTTGCCAGCCCTATAAAAGCCATGAATGATCTAGCTGTATACGCCGTTGCCCCTTGCCCCTCCACGGTGGGCTGCCGTATGCTTGAGTAGATGAATGAGGACGCCCGTGAAAACCCTGCCTAATGACGCATGCCCCCATTTCCCTGGTTCCAGTGGTATCAATTCCGTGTTTGGGGGTATCGTAATGAAATCGCTTGCCGGGACCTCGGAAAACTCCAGAATGTAAGCCGTCTTATCCGATAATGATGTCTTCCGGCAGGCCCGTCTTCCGCTCTTCGACGTCCTTGTAACGGTCTGCCACCTTCTCCGTCTCGTGATCACTATTAGTGACGACCACAAACTCGAGCTTCGTCAATGCTTTGTCCTTGCCGGCACCCTTCTTCCACTCGTCAAAGCCTTTCCGAAGAGAGACCTCACGATCGCCCTCCCGAATCCGGATCAGTGCCTTATCACCCTGTTGATCTCCCTTCAGAGCAGTTTTCATCAGATAAAGGGTTTCAGTGTTGCAGAAAGCCGAGGTGATCGTCTCCCAACATGGTTTAGCTTGCGGCGCCAGATTGGGAGAGTCGGTTTGCACGGCTAGGAAACGGACAGCGCGCCGATCGTCCTCGGAGAACTGAATAGAGGCGCAGTAGCGCCCTCGGCAGCCATTACAGCATGGCTCTAGTATGATGATATCAGTGTTGGGGTTGACGTCTTGGCGCGTCAGCGTGTTGGAGCCGCCGGCGAAGGGGCTGGTGACGGCAAACATCTTCTGGTAAGCCTCTCTGGCTGCTTCCTGAGAGATTCCGTCCGCCATGAACCATTTTGGCCGCCGGGTCTGGATGCTAGGGGTCCAAGCTGGCGCAACCCTGTTGCGTATGTAGACCAGGCGAGGAGTAACAGCATGATGCCAGATCAGGATCTTCAACTCATCGGGAAGGGCAGAATACTTGGGGAACTCGGTGCAAGCCCTCGCGAGCCGGGCTGAGCGTCTTGGAGGATATCCTGGCTGCCTTTGCACCTTGGGCCGACTGAAGCGTGGTTTCCTTGACGAAATACCGCTTGAAAGCGCCGTTTTGGGGGGTTTGATCTTAGGAGACCGTCGTCTAGCTCCAAGCTGGCGCAAATCTGAATCCGGAACCAACGACAGGCCCCCGACAGCCCCCCCAGTCGAACTTCCCGTAGTCTCTTCATCCTGGTCCTCATCTTCTCCCGCATACCGTATATCTCTGGCGTCTTCAAGCCGCGAACCAGAATTTGCCACTGTGGGCGCAGTCGAAGCAGTCTGTAGCCGGGAAAGAAATGGCGTGGGCCGCACTACGGCATTTTTGAGACTCTGGCGTCTCGCCTGCGAACGAGTATTGGGATAGGAGGCATCTGCCTGTAGAGGCCCGGATGGCGCCACAAAGCCGTCATCAATCACCTGATGTGGTGTGGCCAACACGATATCGGCTCCTGACATGGCGACATCGCTAGAATCGTCATATAGAAGCTGCGCTTGAGCTTCAAAGCCCGCTCCCCCTCCTCCGTCGGACTGCGTAGACTCGATACTTTCTCTCATGATCGACTTCTCAGCCGTGGTGCGTTGTCTAAGGGAATCCTTAGGATCCCAAATCTGATAGAGAAACACTAAAATGAGGTTAGCGTACCGAGTGTCCCTGATGTTCTACGGCTAAGCAATCGAGGGACACAAAACAGTCTGTTGCTCAGGTGCTGCCGTCGCCTAACGTCCAGTGCAATGAAGTCAGACGTTTTGCCAGCAAGCGTTCTTTCCATGCTTAGAAAGGAGGTTGGAGCACCCAAAGCGTGTAGCAAGAACGGATGGGACAGATTTGACATAAGCAGCAAGGCGTCTTTGAGCGGAACTCCTTTGAATTGGGGAGACCGCGGCCTGGTGCTGAGTGGGATGACTTACCTCGGGGTGAGATTGCCGCGACCGATAAGGCTCCAGTGACTTGACGCCGATGATTACGGCCGGCGTCACCAGGGTAAACGCAGAGATGAGGTTGGAGAAATGGCGTGAGATTCTGCGAGGGAGGCCGCAGGGACCTCAAGCTGCTCAAACAGAATGCGCAGATTACCAGAAGCGAAACCGTTATCGAGGTCTGAGTCGCTGCTAGTGATGCTGGAGTACCGTTGGTGATGTACTGCAGCCCCGCTGTCGGAGCTTGTTAATTAGTGGATGAAGCAGTGGATTGTCCAGCGGAGGCTGGAATCAGATGATCCGTCGTTGGCAGCCCGAATGCAAAGGCGAGGCAAGGCGGATGTTCTTTCTTACCTAGAACGCTGAGGAGGAATATGCTCGTCCACAGGTAGTGCAGTAGGTGGTCGCAATGATGCAGGTAGACGTGGTGAGGGGCAGAGGCTCGGGGATGATGCAAGCCCATGGTGGGGTTCTGGTCTTGGGTTGCAGCTAAAATTGGCAGCTAACCACACCTCAACCAAGGAAACCTGCCCAGGTGAGCTGGTCACCTGAGACCAACTTTAGCACCCTTGATATTGCTAAAGATTCACCTGCTTCACCGATATCTCAGCGATAGACCTACAGATCCACGCTGAGAGATCTTTGCCTGGGGGAAGCGCGCGTGATCGGCCGTAGGACAGCTGGCTTTTTTGAGTTGACTTGTATGTCTCGCGTGCGCGAAGACGGTAGTTACCTAAGTTGGATGGAAAGTGCTTTGTCTACAGCGCTACAAGTGTTGTTTGCACATCGGTATCTCACGTTCAGGGAGAGTGCAAGGGTATTGCTAATTATCGTCGATGAGTAGCAGCAGTTCAGGACTGAGGAATGGTATATCTATTTCCTTGAGTGCAGGTGGTGTCCAAGTTCTACATCCGCATAGCTATATTCCTCCAGAACCTGTGGATGCTTGGTTCATAACAAAGACACTCTGCACCTGTAAGTGACATCGCTGGATGGAGCTAGGTACTCTGGCAAGTACCAAGACCCATTCGTCATACTGCGTAGACACAAGCTTGCTCCAAGCATGGAGGCCTGAACCATGAGCTAGGGTTGAACAGCTACCCCGAGTTTGAGGATCTAGCACAGACCAAAGCACACTCGGCTGCTGTCCGTTATCTGCCTCCACAGCACTGTCTCGTGGTCATCTGGAGAATGACCCGAGAAAGCGGGTCCCGAGATACCGGCAGCGGTCCGAGGGGGCCCCTGATAACTTGGTTGGGTGAGCTGGCAACCATGGGGCCTTGCCGCCAGGAGGGAGGTTTTGGATCGAGATTGGCACATCCGACATAGCAGGAATCCTACCATGCGTATTGCAGACTTAATTTTTGCTCCCCGCCGCCATTATTGCCTGCCTTGACTGACAGGGTGCAAATAAGGTTAAGCTACGCGCCGATGTAGTTGGATCTCTTACCCTTCCAGTTACCATGGTGGGAGGCCCAAAGCGGATCTTTAGTGGGTCCAGCGCCCTGTGACGGTGGATGAGGGCCCTGCCAGCAATACCAGTGGAACCGACGTAGGTGCTTGATCGTATCTCCTTTTCAGACTCCGAATGGGTTCAGGTTATCAGAGTCCTGGGATGTATAGTATCTAAGCATATGGGAATCCCTCACATTTGGCAGGTTGCAGGTTGCTGCTGTATCGGCACGATCTGTCCGCGCGGCTTTGCTGCGTCATCATGCAGCCGGATCCTCCCTAGCTAGGGGCACACCCTAGGGACCACAGCGATAAATGATGGAAGCAGCATTGCTTGAAGCGGCTCTCATGCGTCTTTTCATTCCGCATCCAATGAAATACGGATGAGCATGATGCATTTTCCGTTCTACATAACATGTAATGACCGTCGGAGGACAACCATATAAGTGGCAAACCACGGACGGCCCAGCCTTCCGTACGCGGCTACTCACTTGATATCCATTACAATGAACGGTGGGCATCTGTCCGTTTCAGTAGAATGTTGACCTGTATCCTGATGGAGTGTTCTTTTTCGCTTGCATGCAGGGCCTAGAACTTGAGCTCATGTGCTGCTGTATCGTCATTTTGGCGTTGCCAATGCAGGCTTACCGTTTTGCCCGTCCGAGGAACACTGCTGTTCCAGTATTTTTCCAGAGAGCGAGGTTCATCCTACTGGCCAATAGAACAAAAGATAATAGCCTACGTTACGGCTAGGTACACTACAAAGTCGTCATGAACTCCCTTATTTTTAAATTTTATGACATACCCCTCTGAGTTGACTTATCTCATTCGGTTCAGTCTTCTTGCCTTTTGTTCGCGGACGGCAGATGCTTCAGCGTTAGAAATCACCTTGCCGTCCAGCTTGCGGAAGCTCATACGTCTCGATATGCTATCGCTCTGCGGGCGTGCCACTGCCTTCAGCCGGCAGTTCCTTTTCATAGATCTGCTCCCCGACTTCTGGATAGCTGCTGTGGTTTCACCACCAGCCTCGGCTTGGATGACCAGGTCCATTTCACGGCTCGCTCTGGCATCTGATCCACTTTGTGATGATGTCGATATCAGCGTTGTGGTATGATTCGACAAAAACCTCATTTGGTGGGCCAATCCATTCCCCTGCAGTTGGAAGATATGAGTCTTTCCATTCAAAAGAGAAACTTGAGCACCGGCTGATATTGACTATACTCGCAGTAAGCATGGGTGCGGGTGATTGAGATGGAACCCGCATCGACATGAATAGCTTGCAGTTGCGTGTGAACCTACGATATGATACTGGTAAGCTCCTTTCTCATCTCAGCATCTTGTTCCAGGACTAAATCGGCTGGCAAGGTTCGAACCCAACCGTTTAGGCGTGGAACAGCTTGACAGGTGAACTATCCAGAGGAATCCATGGTCGGATCGGACCATGTCATAGCCGCATGTGACTTTTGAGGCTTGCAATATACGGATCCATTGGTTTGTCGTCTTGTTCCTTTCCCTTCTTTTCTTATTCTGTTTTCTGGTCCTCATCGTCCGCCGTACTACGACGTGGACGAGAGTGCCGAGATGAACCGTTGTGCTCTTTGTAAGCCGTGATGAATCACAACAAAAGGTTACACTGACCGGCGTAGTCATAGATCTCCTTCGTTGATCTATGTAGCTATGTGAAAAGCATGATGTGCTTAACGCTTCTGCAGGAGATTGTGATGCGCAGATTACGTTCTTCATCCACCACACGAACTGGGCTAGGCAGCTTTGTACTCCGTGGCGATGCCGCTCTCGAGGCTTTAAGGGCAATGACTCAAGAATTACACTTTTCTTGAGATCCGGTGGCATCATATAGATATATACGTTGGCAAATTCCCTTGGTTGACTGCAGGTTCACTGCCTTCCATACTATCGGGGTGATCCTCATGTCCCGGCATGGGGTTGGCCGTCTCTTCAAGCCTGCGCATCGCGCATCTCAAACTTCCAGCTTGGGAGGGCAGTCGGCGCACAGAAATGCCGAATATGCATTGTGAGATGACCAGTTCATTCATTTTGACCCTTGCCGATTCATCATTACCTCAGAGGCACCAATGAAATTAGCAGTATCCTATCGTCTGCAGGTAGCTTGCATATGTGAGTTTACGTAGGACGCCTCGAATGAATGCAGCCTCATTACGACTGCAGTAACTATAACAGAACTTTGGGGTTTAGGGTCTGCGGTAGCGCAAGATCTTGTGTCTCTGTGCGACCTTTGGAATTTGGTTGTCGAGGGTGAGTGCAAAGCTATCATATATGAGAACTATATCACCAACATAGACATACTTGCATCCAGACTTTGGTTTCTGCGAGCACCATGAGCCGCACACTTGAGCTTGCGGCCATGTAATACCAATACGGGGTGTCAATTCAGGCTGTAGGTGAAGATGCACTGTCGGCCTAGTTCGCCTATGCGTGGACTCTTGCCTTTACCAACGTTTTCTTCCACCAAGCTTCTTCCTCTTCCTGTGACAGCAACCGATTGGCGCCATTCCGAAACCCGTGGCCTTCCCCTGGGAACTTAACCAGCTTAACCTGACCTCCTCGTCTCTTGATATCATCATACATAGTGTAGGCCTGCGAGATAGGTACAACCTTGTCTTCTTCGCCATGCAGGATAAGAAGCGGCGCGGTAATATTTCCGGCATGGTAGACAGGGGAGCGTTCTTTCATTACTTTCCTTTTATCCTCCTCAGTCATATCGTTCGTGAACATAAGCATGTCGACGTAGCGTGATTCCATCTTGTGTGTTGTTTCAAGAAGCAGCCTCACCTCGCTGATTCCGAAGAGGCATACCCCCCCGGCAAAGATCTCTGGGTAGCAGCAGAGCGCTTGTAGCACGCTGTAGCCGCCGGCGCTTCCACCTCTGATGCCAATTCTGGAACCATCAACGCGACCTGTTTCGGCGAGATACTGGACGCACTCGGCAACGTCGTCGACGTCAATGACACCCCATCGGCCATTGAGCATCTCCCGATACTCTTTCCCATACCCGTCGGAGCCAGTGTAGTTTATTGCGAATGTCGCGTATCCCCGCGCATTCCAGTACTGCAACGAGAGCATAAGGGCGGGTGGTGTATGGCCAGTAGGGCCTCCATGGGATTGGATGATCAACGGCGGCTTCTCGCCATCAGGACCCTGGTAGCGAGGATTATGAGGAGGCCAGAAGAATCCATGAACATCACGCTTGAGTCCCTTCTTCGCCGGAAATCGAATAGCCTCGGGAACGGAAAACACGGAGCTTGGGAGTTGCTGGTCCGTGGAGTCGCGCAGAACTACATGCTGTGCGCCATCAGCTGTGAGCTGAACCTTGCAAACAACTTGCGGCCGGGTTGAACTATCCGCAATCAACAGGAACGAATCTTCTGAGACCCGCTCAATGCCATCGAAATGTACGGTTGAGAACGGCAATGACAGCTCCGTCAGCTCAAAGGTATCGAGGTCTACCGAGATGAATCTATCTGAGCCACCGTCTGTACAGGCGGCCACGAGTCTGTTGCTCGAGAGTATCGCATACGTGTGACTGGATGGTATTAGCTTATGCATAGGCAGGTTTGGTCTGGATGCGTTTACCTTCCGCAAGCCATCTTGGCACTTCCGAATTCAACGTTTCTCAAGCCAGGTAAATCGATCAATTTGGCTGCCGCCTCATCAGGTCCCCGACGGTAGAGTTGATAGTAGTTGGTCGCCTCTAGCGCGAAGTATAGATATCCATCAGGACCCCATCTTGGCTCTGTCACCGTCGCCTCGGTGCTGCCGGCCACGAGCTCGATGGTCTCAGCCTTGATACCTCCGTCTGACCAGTCGGCCCAGAATAGACGCACACCGGCCCAAGGCATGCCAGGAAAGTCCCATTCGGCCCAGCAGATCTTCTTGCCGTCGGAAGAGAAGCCTGGAAACATATAGAAGTCTGCTCCTTCGACTAATCTCTTGATGTCTCCGGTCTTGAAGTTGATTGCGACAACATAGTTTCTGACCTTGTCAGGAATATCGAACTCATGATCTTCTTGAACGGCCAGCACCCACGGCTCATCGCCAGGGTGGACGTCGAAATCAGCATAACGCAGAGTGGCACTCTGCGCAAGGGGTTCAGAGGAGCCGGATTCTAGACGAAGAATGTTCAATGAGTTATCTGCGAAGTTGGTGAAGAGGATTTGGCCCTCTGGTAAAGTTGCGTATGGACTGCCACCGTACTCGTATACACGACTCTGAGCACTGAAGCCCGCTGGAAGAACGTCGATACACTCTCCGTCTCGAACTTCCATCAGGTGGGTCTTGCCATCGGACCGCGCCTCGCAGAAGAATGCCCGCCCCGTTCTCCTCTAGACTTGTGTCAGTCTTGCCTGGAGGGCAATTTGCCGAGTGACTTACGCAAACCCTCGGGGACATCATCGACCAGCTATTGCTGAAGACGGCATCCTTGCTAATCTCGCTTTCCCACAGTCCAAATGGAGCAGTCGTCTTTGGCGCGCCATTCTCAGCGTCTGGCACCTGTCCGTCGCCCGACTTTGTCGACAAGGCTTTCAAGACCATCTTGCTTATCACAATTTGAACATGAGTGAGGGATGACACAGAACATATCCGTTGCAGCGCCAACGGCCGTCATGCGTGCCCTGAGTAGGTCGCGAGGGCGGGGTGGCAGGGGCCAGTGCTCTATCGGCACCACCCAGCCACCAAGGTAGGGAGGTGCCTGGGCTTGCGAAAAGTACGCCAATGACACTGGACAAAGGTACGGTACTTTTGCACAGCAAGATCTTCCGCCCACATCAACAGTTCCAGCGGTCCAGCCGTCCATTGGCTAGATTCTGCGCTCGCACTTGGAGATTTGGTTTGGATACACCATTTCAGTTAACTTAGGCAGGTGTCAGTGCCGTCTAGCATAAGTATCTCTGTCAATTAATGCGGAAGTTTTCATAAAATTTACCTTGCCACCTTTGCCTTTTTCGGATCAACTGGCAGTAGGGGGCCAATCATAGCCACGCCCGCTAAAGCACCAGATTCGATCAATTTAAAAACGCTGTTCAAGTACCTAGGTAACCAACGTATTTCAGTTTAAAGGTGCTGGGACCACCTAGAGAGATCGTATAGTAGCATCATCCGGCTTTGGTGTACGGTAAAGCTTCCTAATCAAACTCAATCAGACCAGACAGTCCTTACTTGCCGACCTCCCACCAACGGCGACGTGGTGTTGGCATATACTGCGTGGCCAGTTGGACGAGGGATGGAACAGGCCAATCAACGTGAGCTGTTCGGACGATGATTCGTACAATAAGGGTAAGCAGATCGGATTGACATCAGAGGAACGAGTTGTGTTGCACGTTGCCCGTCATAAGGGCAACAGCCACGAAGGACTACCAAGCCAAGCTGGTGCTCGCCTATCCCATTCGTTGGTTCGAATTGAAATGAATTGTAACCATGGAGAATGCTTTGCCAAGGTGCTGTTTCAGGAGAGACATAGTCCTGTTGAGCCATCGCATCATGTATTATTTCAGTCATGATATAGCGATGACAGGTTGGATTCGAATGAAAATGCACAGAGGATCAGAGTGGGCGAGCAACTAAGGAATCAAGTTAGAGGGTGTGGTCCGTTTACCATCGACTGAGCGTGAACCGTGGCGCTTAAACCACCAAAATATCTGAGCAAGACTTTCCACATCACTCTGTTTGTTCCCCTGTTCCTATCTGCTTGTCAGAATTGCGTTTCCATTTTGATCCATCCCAAGCTCGAGGCATTCTTCCTGACCGGCCTTCCACTTCATATCCCACAACCCCGAGCTGGAGCAGCACCGCATCGACTTAATCGCTACGGCGCTGTGGTACTTCCGGCCACGGTTGCTCGCGTTGATTACCGCCGCGTGCCTTGTAATTCACGAGAATCGCAAGCACGAATTCAACCAGCAGGTGGGGAAGACGGATTTCTTCACAGCGTCCTGGACGATTTGGTACGCCATCAAGGTTTGTTGGAGTATTGGTCCATGGACTCCGGATCTTTAGACGAACCGCTACATTAAAGATAGAAGAGAATTTGAAAACGATCCGCGGACAAGGAACGACTTGTCCTGAAGATAGATCGCACAGCTAATGGGCTCGATGATGACGAAATGAGCACCGTGAATGATGGTCGCCTGGATGTGGAGGAGGATAATAGCACGCATGACGAAGCTCGTGTACGAAGCCGAGAAGCATTCTGGAAAGAAGGATCGTTTTGTAACCTGTGTGGATGAGTGAATCGAGTGGCTTGATCAGAATGATGGGAAAGCTGCTGCCCCGGATTTTTTTTGGAAGTTCTTGCAGGATTTAAGGGCTGGATCTGGAGCTTTGATCGTTCCATGTGTGTGAGGCATTGTAGTATTCTCTCAATTGCTAGCCTGGTATAATCAAGTGATGCTCTAATCATCATCTTCCGTCTTCTTCTTTTTACCCCTGACACCCCCCTTGAAATGCTTCTTGCCGCTGGAGCTGGTCAACTGCACGTCCTTCGGATCCAGTCCCGTCTCCAAAGCAATCATAGCCTTGGCCTTGCGTCCAGTCAGATGCTTCGCGCGTGCGGCCTGCGCCTGGCCCTGCTCCGAGTACTTGAAGTTGAAAGGTCTGGTCACGTGTCCTGCGTTGCCGCCGTTCTTGGCAAAGAAGGCCTTGTCAAGTCTCTGGGACTTGGCACCGGTTGGCAGAGCCAGGATTTCCGTGTCCACGGTCGACTCGTCGTCTGGTAGTTCCAGAGCATCCATGGCGGCCTGTAGCTGGGCACGGCGCTTCTCTGGAAGATGGGTTGCATCGTACAGTTCACGGTTGAACTCGGCGGCATCCGGGTACTCTGGGGGAGGCTCGCAGTACAGCAACTTGCCGTTGACGTAGTCCTTCAGAACTGTACGCGCAGCGCGGGACTCGTCGGGCTGTCCCACGCCCTGCGTCTGGAATCCACGTGCCTTGGCGTATGCCGATAGGATCTCACTGGCGGTGGGCCTGCCGGTACCTCCTTCTTCTATGGGCCGCGTCTTGATGTGGATGCCGTAAATGGCTTCGAGGAAGGGTTGTGGTATACGGTGAGCAACGAGTGCTGCCGGTCCCGTATACTCTCTCAGCTGGTCGATGGGAAGCACGCCGTTGCAGACGAGGTCGGCCTTGGTTGTGGCGAAGTTGGGGAACACTAGACCTGGACAGTCACACAGGATAACCTTGTCGCTGAGGTGGATAGTCTGGAAGTGTTTCGTCTTTCCTGGCGTCGACGAGACCGAGACCTTCTTGGCACCGATGAGAGCGTTGATAGTCGACGACTTTCCTACGTTTGGATAGCCGACAAGTCCTATCTGCAGTTTCTCATCTGGGTCTACGACGGAAGGGTTAGCAGTGAAACTTGCCCAAAGAAGAAAGAAAAAAAAAAAAAAGGAAAGAGAGAGAGAGATATGGGAAGACTAACTGTCAGGATCGGGCTTTGCAGCATGCTCTAGGAAAATGTCTTCCAGCTCCTCCACGGTTAAAATTCTCGTGTCGTCATCGTCGTCTTCCTCCAATGCCACGCCAGCCGGCTCATGCTCATCGTCCTCGCTGTCATCTTCAGAATCGTCTTCGGACCCGTTCTGAGAGGCAGGCTTGGGTGCTGAGCTCGAGCTCGGGCCCTGGGTTGCCTCTTCCTCGGACTCATCCTCCAGATCTCTGGCCTCGATCATCTCCTTGGCCAGCTGGGCCGAGAAGAACCTGTAGGCGATCTTCTCCTTCTTGAAGTACCTGGCCCAGGCCTTCCTCTGCTTTGCGGTCATCATGTCGGCCTTGTTGACGAGCAGCAGGTTCTCCTTCCTCTTGTCAACGTCCTTGACGTAGCCCTCCAGGTCCTCGGAGCGGAACATCAGGGGGTTTCGGGCATCGACGATCTGGACGATCAGGTGGCTGCGCTCAATGACGCGCCACAGCTGGCGCCAGACCTCGAGGTTTCGCTCGAAGGGGGTCATGAGCAGATCGTTGTTCTCCTGCAGCTCGGCCAGGCCGCGCCTCCAGTTCAGGAAGCTCTCACGCTCGAGGACATCGAGCTGGTCGGGGGTCGTGTTCTGGTCCCACTTGGGCCTCCTGGGTACGGTCAGGCGGGCCTTGTGCTTGTTGTGCTTGCCGCGGACGGTGCTCTCCTCGTTGGCGGACAAGAGGTAGGGGTTGCGCTGGTCGGTGTGGATGATCTTGACATTGTTCATCTTCTCGGCGGTGAAGTCGGTGCCAGCAAGCTCGGCGGTGGCAAGGAACTCGTCCATGGCGGACTGCTCGGTGACGGAGCGCATCTTGACCCATGACGCCTCCTTGCGATCGTTGGTGATGTACTGCGGCGCGCCTTGTTAGCTGGGTGCCGTGCGACGATGGACATGGACATGGACATGGACATACCTGCTCTCCGGTGGCATGGTTGGTACGGGTGACGGCGGAAGCCTTCTTGCGATCAGATCCTTTGCCCTTCCCGAAGCGATCGTTCATCAGCGAGTTGCCGAGGCCGACGGCCTGCTTGGACTTTGCCAACGGCATCTTGGGCGACGGTGGTCCTCGACACTTGGATCAACAGAGATGTCCCACGGGACCGCAGTGTTTGCTGTTAAGTTTTTTTCTTCTTTCTTTCCCTTCTTTGCCAAAGAGGAATTAATATGATCAGACCCTTGGACGGAAGTGGTCAAGAGTGAGTGTGTAGGCGGGTTGATCTTGATAATCTTTGTGCTGTCGCCAACTACTGCTCTACTTTCTCTCTGTCCCTCTGCTGAATAATGGCGGGGCTCGCGGGGCGAAACTTTCGACTTTTCTTATCCGCCCATCAGGTACCCTAGCAAGCCTAGGTAGTCCAGGTAAAAAGGCCTTCAGGGCCCAAACGGCCGGCCCAGCGCTGCGTCACAGGCTGGCCGTGGGCGGGACAGGCCACCAGCCCACTGCCGCCCTACGTGGTGTACCGGTACCATAGTGGCACATTTTAGCGATAGGCGATAAGCCGGTGCGACCCCACCAGCGATTTCAACTTTTTTTTTTTTTCCCTTTCCCCCTCTGCCTACCCACCCACTGCCTGTCCCACAGTCCCTAAAGAGGAGGAGGACCCTGGTGGACGACGAAAGGCCGTTAAATAATTGACTGATTTCCATCCATCCCACCAACAGCCCACCACTACCCGCCTCAACGTGTTGCACCAAGCCGATCGCCCTTTTCGACGACAAACCGATACACGACACACACACAGACCGACCGACAGCAGTCTCCTTCTCTCATTTACCTCTCGCCGCGGGCCCGACTGGACACAGAAAGACCACACACATACACACCCGCCTGCTGGTCCGCTCCACATCTGTAGTCCGAGGCGTCCCAACGCCCACAACCGCCCGCCAAGATGCCCAAGAAGTCATGGATCAACAAGAAGACGGCCCAGCACTTCACCCTGGTGCACCGGCCCCAGAACGACCCCCTCATCCACGATGAGTCGGCCCCGTCCATGATCCTGAACCCCACCGACCCGGCCCAGGCCGCCGCCGCCTCCTCCTCCTCCTCCTCCTCCTCGTCCAAGCCGGCCGACCGGTCCAAGCACCTCGATGACCTGGCCTCGGAGCTGGGCGTCGACGCCGCCAATGTCCGCGCCAACGAGGGCGAGGCCGCCAACTACGGCGTCTACTACGACGACACCGAGTACGACTACATGCAGCACCTGCGCGACCTGGGCGACCGCTCCGGCGGCGGCGACGTCATGTTCATCGAGGCCGACGCCGCAGGCACCAACCGCGGCAAGGCCAAGGCCAAGCAGCAGCAGAAGAGCCTCGAGTCCGCCCTCCGCGACCTCGACATCCAGGCTGAAGCCGACAAGAAGCGCGACCTCTTCGACGAGGACTTCCTGCCCAGCAAAAACCTCACACACAAGACCTACCAGGACATGCAAGACGTGCCCGACGCCATCGGTGGCTTCCAGCCCGACATGGACCCCCGGTTACGCGAGGTCCTCGAGGCCCTGGAAGACGAGGAGTACGTGGACAACGACGAAGGCGACGACATCTTCCAGTCTCTGACCAGGGACGGCGAGGAGATTGACGACTACGAGTTCGACGAGGTCGCCGACGACGGTTGGGAGACGGACGACACGGCAAAACCGGGCAACGAGTACAGAGCTGCCACGGCTGCGGACGGCGATGTGGTCCCCGACTTGGTACCCGTCCCGGACCTAGATGCCGACGAGGCTGCCGAGGCCGCCGACACAGTGAACTGGATGGAGGACTTCAAGGCCTTCAAGAAGGACCAGAAGGCGACCGGCTCGCGGAAGCTGGGAGGCCCGCCATCACAGTCCGACCTGCAGTCTTCCATCATGACCACGACCACCAACGGCGGCCGGAGGAAGAAGCGCAAGGGTGCCCTGACGGACGCGTCGTCCTACTCCATGACCTCGTCGTCGCTGGTCCGCACCGAGCAGCTCGGCATCCTCGACGCCCGCTTCGACAAGGTCGAGGAGCAGTACCAGGCCGACTTTGACGACGACGGCATGGGCTCCGTGTCGGCCGTCTCGACGGCCTCCACCATCGACGGGCCCATGCGGGGCGATTTCGACAGCGTGCTGGACGACTTCCTGGGCGGCTACAAGCAGATCGGCAAGAAGCACATGCGCAAGGGCGGCTGGAAGAACGGCACAGAGCAGCTGGACGAGATACGGCGCGACCTGGGGCCGGCGAGGATAAAGGGCAGGGCGGGGACCAAAAAGGCCCCCGCCGCCAGGTAGAGTGAACGGCTTCCCATTACTAGTAGGCTTTCGGATAGGGTAGAGATAAATCGTGGGGGGATGAAAAGATACCCGGGAATGTGAATGCGAATGAAATCAAACATTGTCACACGTCGCAGATCCACGATCGTTGGCGCGCACGCCCGCGCCCCCTTGGGATTATGAAGTCAATTCGTCGCATACATACAAGCAGTATTTGTTCGAGTGAGTATACAAATCACGGCGCTATGAGGGCGGCCTCCCTTCTGCTAAATGACAAGAAGCAAACGCTTGGTCGGATGCTCCCAGGAGTCCCCCATGAGGTATAATGGTACAGCGCGCGCTTGTGCGCTTCGTCTTCCTTCGGCTTTCAGAATGGGAAAAGATGTCGCACTAGAACTATTCGTAGACGGGACGCTAGTTTCCCACGGAGCTCGTCGCAACAGACGGATCTCTGCCATTGTCTCGCATGCTCGTCGCGCCCCGGCTGCTCGAAAATTGCACGATTTCGCAGCTGCGCAGGAGTTCTCGTCGCAGCGGCCATGGTACAGGAGAGAAATGGCGGGCAGAGCATGATGAGGTGAGTATGAGACGAGGCAGGTCGAGCGACTGGCAAAGGCCCCCTCTGGTGCCCGAAGATCCGGTTGAGGCTCGACAAGACCAAGAACCTCTCAACTGCTGGAAACCTGTCGTATGAAGACAGTGCCCGCCGAGGTTGCCCTCCCAGAACGCGGCGAAGAAGTTGGTGTTGCCTGGAAGTCCCGCCAAGTAGTCCTAATCGAGGGCGCCGGCACAGCTGGGACCTTGGCACCCGTGCAGCCGAACGCAGAGGTCCCTCCTAAATGTGACCGTTCGTGGCCTGGGCGACGGGGGCGGTGCTGGTGATGGGCTGCTTCTGGGCGGTACGCGAAGGGGGGGGCTCGGGGCCGTACGGCATCGGACGTGGAGCGGGCGCGCTCTCGTGGACCTCCTCCTCGGTCTCGTCGTCAAAGTCGCTGCCCTCGTCGCCCTCGCCGTAGTCATCCTCGTAGGCACTCTCCTCTTCCAGCTCGCCGTCGTCGCCCACGTCGGCGTCGGCGTCGGCCTGCATGCCCTGCGGCATGGTGCGGCCCTGCTTCTGCATCTGGTTGATGATCTTCCTCATCATGATGCCCTTGGAGTCCTTCTCGGCCAGGCTCTTCTTGTCCTTGTCCCAGTCCTGGGCCATCTTGGCAATGTTGGATTCGAGGATCTCCTTCTTCCGCTTGAGCTTCTCATTCTCCTTCTCCAACGTCTTAGTCTTCTTGCTCATATCCTCCATCTCCTTTCGAAACGTTAGAAAAAGGTCGTTGCTGTTATTCAGTGTGTCCTCTACCTTTCGGAGGGAAGCACAAGTCAACCCTAGTGCTTGGAGCTGGGAGGAGTCACGGGGGCTTACCTGGCGGAACTTTTCTACGTAGACATTTAGCTGCGTCCGGAGCTCCGTTTCCGTCTTGTGAAAGGTCAAGATCTGGTTATTAAGCTGTCTCGACTTACTCGACTCGGCCTCGGCCGACTTCTTTTGTTCCTCGAAGCGGGCCATGTGGTACTGCACCTCGAGCTCCTTGGTGCGCATGTGCGAGTGGAAGTGCAGCTCCCGGAGCTCGTACTGGTCAATGAGGGACTTGAAGCGCGCCCGCATCAGGTCCTCGACCTTGGCGTTGACCACCTGCTTCCGGGGGTTGTCCTTCTCCTCCTGCCAGCCCTCGAGCGTCTTGAAGGCCTCCTCGAACCTCCGGTCAGAATCCTTTCTCAGTTTGCTGTGGGCGTCCTGGAGGGAGCGGTGGTCGTTCTTGAGCTTGTTGTTATCACGCTGCAGCTCCCTGCACAGCTTCTCGAGCTTCTCCTTCAGGCCGGTCTGCTTGCTCGCCTCGTTGCGACTGGCGTCCTTCTCCTTCTGAACCTGGTCGGCCCGCTTCTTGTTCTTGGCACTCTCACGCTCCAGACGCTTCATGCTGGCAAACAGCTCGGAACACTTTTTGGTCAGGTGGTCGATTTTGTCCATGTCATTCATCTTGGTCGTCGTGTGGGCCAGTTCCCGGTTGTGTTTCTTGACCTCGCGGTCTGGATGCCAGTTAGCCGAGACGTTGCGGAAGCATGAGACAGAGAGAGATATATATATATATGGCTAAATGCATGTGATATGAAGAGAGACGCGGCGACAGAGGCGAGGGAATAACGAACGAAAGACCCGGATGGTGCCGGCAAAGTCGGGATGCACCAGGGCCGTCAAACAAGGAAATAGGGGATCCCCATCCCGTGGGACGAGCCAGACGGCATGACAGCCGGTCGTGGTCGATGGGGAAGTCGCGTGACAGGGGCGGGCGCGGAGAGCAACACGTACCGATTTCCTCCTGCTGCTCCTTCTCGGCAGCATTGTCGACCTCGAGCTGGGAGATCCTGGCGGCGACCAGCTTGGAAGCCTCGGAGGAGTCCATGGCCTTCTTGTTCTTGTTCTTCTTGTTGGCGGCGGCGACAGAGGCCGGGGTCGGGGCGGGACGGTGGTCGTGGTGTGCATGCTGGTGGTGGTAGTGGTCGGCGCCGTTGGTGGTGGGATGCGAGGCCAGGGGAGCGGGCGTGGCCGAGTGAGCCGAGTGACTGGCAGCGGCCATGGTCAGGAATCGCCCGATGGTCTCGTCCTAGGACTGCGACACGGCGGGATGGTAAGCGCCTGGCCGCGGATGGAGATGGACAGGCTGGGGCGAGGATCGTACAAGCACGAGTGCATGCATGCGTGCCATGCGGGTGGCGCAATGCTGGGCGAGACGGTGAGGACGGAGACGGAAGGCTGAGGGCGGAGGGCGGAGGACGGAGCACGAGCACTGCGGGTTGGGTTAGATATGGTATGAGATACGGCGGTGGTGTCGATGCTGTTGTGCGTGTGATGGCTGGTCGTGTCCTGGGATGCCGGCAATCGATCAATGATGGCAGCAGACTTTGACGTCCTCTGGGTTAGGCCAAACCTGAAGGGTTGAAGTGCTGCTAGCGCCTTTCGTTCCCCGTGGACCGCCGTCGAGATTGCCTGGCCAATGCGACTAACTCTGTACTTGGGTACCTACTTGGTAGATATGTACTGAGGCACCCAGGGCACCCGGTGTGCGCATCCACCGTCTCCAGGCTTTGCAACCCACCTACAACAACTACCTAGGTAGAGGTACTTACCTCCTACCCACCTACCCGACTACCTGACTACCTGACTACCTGATTACCTGGCTACTACCTACCTGACTTGGGTACTATCCAATGTACTCGTATCGTAGGCTTGTCGTTTGCATACGGCGATAATTACCAATTTGTAACCCACGACCGCACACTGCGCCGACTGGGCTGGGACCCGGCAGGCCGGATCTTGGCCCTGGCTGAGGCGAATCACACGGCCTGAGGGGTCTCCCCTTTGGCGCCTTGAGGCTGTACATGGTAATCACCGGAGCTATCCAACTACCGGGGCGTAGACCGGCGTCAATAAGCAGAGAACAAAGCCAACTGTATGCCGCAGACTACCTACGCCAGGTTGTACGGCCAAGCAACAGGAGACTGAGCCACACCCGACGCAAGTGTTGCCATGAGGTACGGCTATAGGAGGTCCTGTGTATGGCACTGTCCGCAGCTGCAAAGGAGCATGTTGGTGGAGACGGGAGATGACTCGGAGGCGACACCGCGCAGTTGCATATCCCAAGCCTGTTCTTTCCATTCATGTACCTACCTAGTTACCCACTGTAGATATACTGTTATAACTGTATGTAGATCTGCTTAACCGAGTCGGCGATAAGCCTATCGGCACGTCATCCCATCTGGTGCTGTTGCTGGTGCTGGTACAGCGCGCGTGCGCCTGAGGGCCTCGGAAATTTTCAACGGACCATAGCTGGGGTTCGTGACTTTGCCAACTCGTAACGAGCAGGACTTGAGACGCATGACGTGATACTGTTTGCCCGTTGCTTGGTTGTATTATAGACGCCTTGTATTCTTATTTTCCCCCGTTTCGTTCGTTTCCCCCTCGTCGTCTTGTCGCCTTCTTCCTCGAGTTTCGTGAGCGACGACACACCACCCAACCCAGAAGCTAGGAAAGCTCCATCCCTCACAATGCTGCGCAACGCCGCCAACGCCGCAAAAGGCGCCGCCAAGAAGGCCGTGACGGAGCTTTCACAGTATCCCAAGCCCGGCGAGAAGCTCCATGGCTTCACCCTCCTGCGGACGAAGCACGTGCCCGAGCTCGAGTTGACTGCCCTGCATCTCCAGCACGACAAGACGGGCGCCGACTACCTACACATCGCCAGAGAAGACAGCAACAATGTCTTCTCGGTCGGCTTCAAGACGAACCCGCCCGACGACACCGGAGTCCCGCACATCCTCGAGCACACCACCCTCTGCGGCAGCGAGAGGTTCCCCATTCGCGACCCCTTCTTCAAGATGCTGCCCAGGACGCTCTCCAACTTCATGAACGCCTTCACGGCCTCGGACCACACATTCTACCCCTTTGCCACCACGAACCCCCAGGACTTCCAGAACCTCATGTCCGTCTACCTGGATGCTACTCTGCACCCCTTGCTCAAACAGACCGACTTCACCCAGGAGGGATGGCGCATAGGGCCCGAGAACCCTCGCGCCGCCGAGCAGGGTGGTCAGGCCAAGCCCGAGGACAGCAAGCTGGTCTTCAAGGGCGTTGTCTACAACGAGATGAAGGGGCAGATGTCGGACGCTGGCTACCTGTTCTACATCCGCTTCCAGGACCACATCTGCCCGGACATCAACAACTCCGGGGGCGACCCCCAGAAGATCACCGACCTGACCTACGAGCAGCTCAAGAAGTTCCACGCCGACCACTACCATCCCAGCAACTCCAAAATCCTCACATATGGCGACATGCCTCTGGCTGACCATTTGAGGGAGGTTGATGCTCAGCTGGCCCTGTTTGACAAGATTGAAGCCCGCATGGAGAACAAAACGCCCATCGACCTGAGCCAGGGGCCCCAGACCATGACCCTATCTGGACCCGTCGACCCGCTGGCAGACCCGGACAAGCAACACAAGACATCCGTATCTTGGGTCACTGGAAACACCAGCGACGTTGTCGAGTCGTTCGGCGTGTCGATACTCTCAAACCTCCTCATGGACGGCTATGGATCCCCTCTTTATCGGGGCCTGATTGAGTCGGGTCTCGGTACGGACTACAGCCCGAACACTGGGTACGATAGCCACGGAGCGACTGGCATCTTCTCGGTTGGCCTGACCGGAGTCCAGGAGGGCCATGTCGAGAAGGTCAAGGCGGAGATTCAGAAAATCCTGCACGAGGTGCGCCAAAAGGGCTTTGACAGATCCAAGATTGACGGCTACCTACACCAACTGGAGCTTTCGCTCAAGCACAAGACCGCAAACTTTGGCGTCGGCATCCTGCAACGGCTGAAGCCGAAGTGGTTCACGGGAACTGACCCCTTCGACTCCCTCGCGTGGAACGATGTCATCGATGCCTTTGAAGCAAACATGGCGAGAGGTGGTTATCTCGAAGGCTTGATGGACAAGTACCTTCTGAACGACAACACGCTCACATTTACCATGGCGCCCTCTGCGAGCTATGGTGAGGATGTCGCTGCGGAGGAAAGCAAACGGTTGGCCACCAAGATCCAGCAAGCCACACAGGAGGCAGGAGGCGACGCCGAGGCACGCAAGTTCTTCGAGGAGCGTGAATTACACCTACTGGCTGAACAAGGCAAGACCAACACTGAGGACCTCAGCTGCCTCCCGACCGTCCATGTCAGAGACATTGAAAGGGTGAAGGAGCCGGTCCAACTGCGGGACGAGGTTGCTCACGGCACCAAGATACAATGGCACGAAGCCCCCACAAATGGCCTGACCTACTTCCGTGCCATCAACACTCTGGAAAATCTGCCAGATGAGCTTCGAACCCTGATCCCCCTCTTTACCGATTCCATCATGAGGCTGGGAACCAAGGACTTGACCATGGAGCAGCTCGAGGACTTGATCAAACTCAAGACTGGTGGTATCTCGGTTGGATATCACAGCACTTCGTCCCCATTGGACTTCCACCAAGCCTCAGAAGGTATTCATCTGAGTGGTATGGCGCTTGACAGAAACGTTCCGCAGATGTTTGAGCTCCTGCAGAAGCTGATTTTAGAAACCAACTTCGACAGCCCCGAGGCCGCCAAACAGATCCGGCAACTGCTGGAGGCTGCGTCTGATGGTGTGGTGAACGACATTGCCTCCTCTGGTCACTCTTACGCCCGCAAGGCTGCTGAAGCTGGTCTCACCAGGGATGCATGGTTTGGCGAGCAAGTTTCGGGACTGACCCAGGTCAAGTTCATAACCTCGCTAGCCGGTCGCCCAGAGACAGACCAATACGAAGACGTGATTGGGAAGCTCAAGCAAATCCAGCAATTTGCTATTGCAGGCTCAAATATCCGCACTGCATTGACTTGCGGTGCCGACAGTGTATCCGCAAACTCTCAAGCACTTGGACAGTTCATGAACGCGCGTCCAACGGGGTCTATCAAATTCCCCAACTCGCCAGCTCAGACATTCTCGCGCGACGTCAAGGCCTTCTATCCTCTACCATATCAAGTCTATTACGGTGGCTTGGCTCTCCCCACCGTGTCATATACACATGCGGACAGCGCGCCTCTTCAAGTCCTCTCCCAGTTATTGACCCATAAACACTTGCACCACGAAATCCGCGAGAAGGGAGGCGCATACGGCGGTGGGGCTTACATGAAAGGTCTGGATGGCCTGTTTGGTTACTACTCATACCGTGACCCTAATCCCCAGAACACTCTCTCAATTATGACCGGCGCAGGTCGGTGGGCGGTTGATAAGAATTTAACCAACTCAGATCTTGAGGAGGCCAAGATCACCGTCTTCAAGGGCATTGATGCTCCAAAGTCGGTCAACACCGAGGGTATGGCCCGCTTCACCTCTGGAGTCACCGAGCAGATGAGACAGAAACGCCGGGAGCAGCTTTTGGACGTCACTCACGACCAGGTCCGGGAAGTTGCGCAGAAATACATCGTCGATGCTTTGGCGAAGCAGCAGGAGAGAGTCGCCTTCCTAGGAGAGAAGAAGGACTGGGTCGACAGTACCTGGAACGTTCGGGAGATGAACGTCAATGGTGCAGCTATCGAGGACCTCGACTAATATACTGCGGTGCTACAGTAGGCCTTGTACATACGACACATCCTCTATAGATACGGTGTGTCCTGTAGGATATTGTCTAGATACCCATCTCCGGAAATAGAGACATACAATCTCAGTGCTGTCCTTTTGAGAGCAGCACCGCCGCGTTCAGGCACCCTCCCCGCCACGCCAAGTGGCACCTTCATCAGCCAAATTTTCCTTTTCCCATAATAGCGTTCGGATACTGATACGCCTCCCTGCTGTCACTCATAGCATCGAGGTCACAAGAGCAACGCGAGAACAAACCAACTTGAGGAGCTATCGGTGCTGGTGGACTGGGTCGGTGGGAAACCACAGAACCGTTTGCTGAGCCCGATGGCTCGCTTCTGGCTCGTCCTTTCAGACTCGGGTTCCGTGAGCTTTGGAAGTCCGGACTATAGGGCTGAGTACATTCTACACGACAAGAGCTGAAGATGGATCTTGATGAGTGAGTATCTAGGTAAACTTCCGACCCCAGAAGGCAGAGACATTTACGGTAATTAGCAGAGGCGATTGTCCTCTGTTCGGATATGAGAAGCTTGAAATGCGCGAATGTATTTGTGGTTTGGGTCGGCAGTTGTTAGTTGAAAACATTCGAGGTTCCAACTTCGTTAAGCTACAGGCAGTCAAGTCACAGGGACAGTGATCAGCGGCCCGAGCTTCCACTCCCGTCAACTTTGACAGGGGTCATCTAAGACATGTTAGTCTTCAACGCCAATGTAGAACTTGACTACACACAACGACGGCGCTTCACTGTGATTGCGGGCATCTCATCTACAGCAACTTCTGAACCACGGTCAATACTGCTTTACCGTTATCGCTCCTTGGCTTCTCAAGATTTCTAGCATAGTGTTACAGTCTTATCGCATCTAGAGACCGTGACCCATTTTAGGCCTGTCCTGCAAGTTCCAAATAACGTTTCTCACGCCACCAAGGCCGCCTTGATGGCTTCCCAGGATTCCGATGATGTTGTGATACATAACTCACGCTTGGAGAACGAGGACCTCGCAACCCAGGCAGAATTACTACGTCACATTCAAGCTTCAGGCATCAGTGGAGCCAGTACGACACGGGCCAGAGCCCAGACGTTACGAGTTATCCACTTGGGTTGTTGCGATGGACGGATAAGGCCCAGTGTTTCTGAAGTGCCACAGGAACACCATTCACGGATACCGTATTGTACAGCACCTGCGAGAAGCGCGGAATCATCAAACACACAATAAGATTAAAAAGGGGGCGACTTACCGCCCTTGATAGATGGAACGGCAAATGCTTTCGGGCAACACGGAAGGTGGTCACCAATCAACCTGGCGTTGACCGCTTGTCAAAGACAGGACTGATGGTATAACAATTGGCTTTGGCTTTCGAGAGATCTCATGTCGCGGAGAACCGGTGGCTCAACGCTAAACTGTGGGTTAATTTCCAACACTTGCGCGATTTTCCTGGCAAGATGCAGGTCTGGGCCAATAGGTCAGTATAGTATACGTATGTTCATTCGCTAGGAGGAGGCCTCGAGGTACTCGACATCCAAGCTGGCCGTAGCGGCATTGGTCCCCAACTACAAGTATTCGGATAACCAAGTGACGAGAGATGAGCTGTCGCAAATCTAGGACGAGTCCTTCCGGCACAAGCGACAGGAGGGGGCCCGACACACTCTCTCCCCCTTATTAATGCAAGTTGAACGGTGCTGCGCTCTGCTGCAGCGCCAACTCGGGTGTCAGGACAAATTGCGGTCAGAGGCGCGAGAGGGACCAGTCAGATGGACAGAACCCCTTGCACCGGCACGTACATTATTCTTGTACGACCTGCTGTAACGATGGGCGATGGTATGCAGCTTCTAGACTGTCCTTGTCGTCCAGTCGGATGGGAAGCATCTACAGAACTGGTGGGGCGCGGCCACTAGGAAATGCAAAAGAGGCCTTGGAAGGCCCTGGTCGGCCAGCAGATATTACGCATCGAAAACGGTTGGCCGGCGCAGAATTTTCCCCTTGTCGATCGATGCGATCCAAGCACCCCAAGCTGATGGGCCGGGTGGGCTCGCGTGTGCTGTGCCCGGCCAGATCAGTCACCTCCATCCATGGATGTGCCTAACTATCAACTACTGCCTAGGGCCGGCTGGCCCAGCGCAGGCCCAGCGCAAGCCCAGCTCTCTCCCCCGCCATTGACTTTTTTTTCCTCCCATCTATACGGAGGAGCACGCATCTGCTTCCCGTGCCGTCCGCACTTGATCACCACCACCACCACCACCTCGCCCAGCTATCCTCTGCTCATCTCCCAGAGCAACACAAAAAATCACTCAGCAGTAGTCTGAGGCCTCCTCAACTCCATCACGGCAAAGCAAACAGTCCCAAGGGTTGCTGCGCCTCCCGCTGCTGTAAAAGAAAAAGACACCCGACTAAAATCTGGCTTATCCATTTTGGTACGTCATAGTAATTGCATCCAGTCAACACCATCACATGCCCCAGATTTTTTTTGCCCCACCGCCGCGAATTTTGGATTTACTGCCCACCAAACACGACGTCCAAGTTTCTTCCCTCTCAACTTCTCGAGAGAGCTACTTTCGAGCTTTGGCATCGACAACTCAAAACCACTCACTTCTACTCGGGCCCCCTTGGAAAACAGGCCCAGCACAATCTCCGCGCACGCCATCGCTAACTCGGATCTTCAGATCCCACCCATCCCTCCTGGCCGGCTCGCCTTTGGTCTCACAAAGGCACCCCCGCTACTACGGCTCCTGCGGCCGTGAGCTTCGTCTCTGACCAAGATTTCAGCCTTCGGAAGACATTCCACATCATCAACTCCCGACCGCCTCCCGCCGCTGAAGTCGCCTAAGCACCACCAGGTCCCCCTCTTGCTCGACGACACCCCCCACCAGAACCCCAAGTTCTCCCCCGACCACCAGCTGCCGCATAGGACGACATCTGCGGTTCTTCCTCTAACCGAGGGAGAGTCGAGGAGACCTCGTCAGATCGCTTCGGGATCAGGAAGCTATCGTTTTCGGCCCCCTTAACATTAGAGGGTAACTTCTGGTACTCCGCAATTCTTCTCAACAGCACTATCTAGCATCTCCTAGGTAGTAGCCTGCATTATTTATACCACCAGAGCCACCCTCTGATATCCCACATATCCGAACAGCCAAACTCCCTCCATCTCCACCCGGTCCCTCACCCCGTCAAACTCGAGGGATATGGTTATGGCAACAGTTGCTATCGAACAATTTGCCCCGGTTACATTCTTGAATAACCACAATTTTGCGCCCCATGTCAAAAAGAATTCCTTCTTTGACAACCAGCAGAATGGCGCCTTGGTAGCCAAACACATGATTGGCGATGCCCTCCGCCAGCGCGTCGAGGGCATTGACCATGACTCGTGTGACCCAGGAGATGAGGATACGTTCTTTGTGGGCGATCTCGGCGAGGTCTACCGCCAGCATATGCGATGGAAGAAGAACCTTCCCCGTGTGAAGCCCTTCTATGGTACGTCTCCGATCTTTTTGGCTTGTTCCGAGGTGGCCTACTAACAAGGTCGCAGCCGTCAAGTGCAACCCCGACCCCAAGGTCATCCAGCTTCTGGCGGGTTTAGGCACTGGCTTTGATTGTGCTTCCAAGGCCGAGATTGAACAAGTCTTGAACATGGGCGTCGATCCCTCTCGCATCATCTACGCCCAGCCCTGCAAGACCAACTCCTACGTGCGCTACGTCGCTAGCCAGGGCGTCAAGCAGATGACATTTGACAATGCCGACGAGCTGCGCAAGATTGCCAAGCTCTACCCCGGTGCCGAGCTGTTCTTGCGTATCCTGACGGACGACTCCTCGAGCTTGTGCCGTCTCAGTCTCAAGTTCGGCGCCTCTCTCGACAGCACCGATGAGCTTCTAGCTCTTGCCAAGGATCTCGGTCTCAATGTCGTCGGTGTCAGCTTCCATGTGGGCTCCGGAGCCTCGGACCCCCTCGCCTTTCTCAAGGCCGTTCAGGATGCCGCTCATGTTTTCAAGCAGGCTGAGAGCTATGGTTTCGTCATGAAGACTCTCGATGTCGGCGGAGGCTTCACGGGCGACATTTTTGAGGACATGGCCCATGTCCTCCGTGAAGCTCTTGACGAGTACTTTCCCCCGACCGTCAACATCATTGCCGAGCCTGGCCGATATTACGTGTCCTCGGCTTTCACCATCGCATGCAACATCATTGCTCGCCGTACCATCCAGGATCCTGCTACTGGCGAGACAAGCTACATGGCGTACGTCAACGACGGCCTGTACGGAAACTTCAGCAGCATCATGTTCGACCACCAGCACCCCATTGCCAAGGTTCTGCGTACTGGTCAGCGGACTCTGTACAACACGCCCATGTCGGATGCTTACCCCACCGGTGTCAACGGTGGCCTCGAGTACTCCATCTGGGGCCCAACCTGCGACGGCATTGACCGCATCACCGAAAGCATCCGCTTCGACCACGAACTTGATGTTGGTGACTGGCTGTACTTTGAAGACATGGGCGCTTATACAAAGTGCTCTGCCACAAAGTTCAATGGCTTCTCTGATGCTCATGACGTTATCTACGTGTGCAGCGAGCCTGGGGCTCGGGCACTTCTCGGATTGTAGTTTTCGTCCTGTAACAGTCGTTACTTGGAAAACAGCACAAAGGAGGTGGGGTTGTGTTGCTGATGGGGGCAATTCCTTTCATTTTGCCTAGGACACATGTCCTAGGTGTACGTTTCCACCCTATTATTATAGATTTTCGCAGTAAACTGGGCACGATCGTGACCGTCCGTCCGTCTTATAAACAAATACAAAGACATTTGGCCGTCATTCATGAGTCTTTCATATACCATTTACTCGGTCGTTGTTGCATGTGCGACATTCTGACCGAGCCGCGAACAACATAATCGTCTCATGTGCCGTGTAGCCACGTAGTAGTCGCCATTGTGGCGCTTTATGACTGCCAACCATTGCAGACATGCATAGCTGTTCACATTCGACGTAGATTGGTAACCCCTTGCCAGCCACGTGAGTGCGACCTACTTGTCTGTCTTGGTCGCAAGCACTTGATTGTTTGCAATAATTCACCAAGTACGACGTCGACCATAGGATAATACTAACAACCGCCGGCATCTGATGGGGCAGCATGTTCGGTCCTGGTTGATGATGAGATGTAATGATCAAGTGTCGCCCGGAGAAATATTGTCACGGCCGTGGACTATGGGAGTTTCTCCTAGGGAACTTGGCAAGATATTGTCTAAATTTTTATCATCACTGGCGCGTGGACTCTCTCTTGAAGATTTTCATCGGTATGATTAGTCGTTAGCGAGTGAATACCAAGGAGAAAGGAATTGATTCCGTCTTGCAATGCTGCCTGATACCGTTGCCCAGTCACACAAACCGCAGCCGCCCGCGCAAGCCCAATCAGTGATGTACGCAACCTGGAAATGTGATGTGCACCTTCTCTTCCTACAGTTTGGTCCATCCTGAGTAGCCGTTTGCTTGAGCACAGGAACATTACAAACAGAATCATCCTCCCGTTGCGGATATTGGACCGTCGCCATGCATCTCTCATTGCTACTGTATTTTCTGAGGCTCGCCACGGTTGCGCTTTGTGCGCTCGAGGTCGATCTCGATTCACCAGGTAATTCATGGGCACAATATTGAGACGGGTTTCACCCAGAGAACTCTCTGACAGGTTCGCTAACAAATATTTTCAGACTCGATTCGAAGTGCGGCGAAGCAGGTCGCCTATGATCTGATGACCTTCTACAAGGGCAACCAGTCAGGTCAGGTCCCAGGAATCCTACCTGGACCCCCGCCCAATGGCGATTACTACTGGTACATGATTCTCTTTATCTTTGTGGTCTCCAGCCTCTAACGGCTTTGCAGGTGGCAAGGAGGAGCCCTTTGGGGCACGATGCTGGACTACTGGCACTATACAGGAGATGACACCTACAATCATGTCGTGAACCAGTCTCTACTTTTCCAGACGGGGCCCGACAGGGACTATATGGAGCCGAACTGGACCGCCTCGCTCGGCAACGACGACCAAGCCTTCTGGGGCATGTCTGCGATGTTAGCTGCTGAAGTCAAGTTCCCCGACCCTCCCAAGGGCTTGCCGCAGTGGCTGGCTCTGGCGCAAGCAGTGTGGAACGAGCAAGCGAGTGAAGATCGTCGCAACAGCAGTTTGTGCGGCATGGGCCTCAGGTGGCAGATCTATCCCCAGAATCCGGGCTATGATTACAAAAATAGTGAGTACTGTAAATCCGGGGAGCTAGGAGAGCCAATCTCTGACAGCTTTAGCCATCGCAAACGCCGCTTTCTTCAACATCGGGGCCCGCCTTGCCCGCTACACGGAGAACAACACCTACGCCACGTGGTGTGAAGACACCTGGAATTGGCTGTTCGAGTATGGCATCATGGTCAACAACAATAACGTCTACGACGTCGCTGATGGTGTACACATCTGGGCCAAAGAGATGGACGGCAGTCTACGCCTTGACTGCGGGCAAGTTGGCAAGGCTCAGTTCACATACAATGCCGCGGCGCTCATCCAGGGGGCAGCGTTTCTGTACAACTACGTGAGTACTTTCATGTGTATGCCGGTAGGGCTCTTGAAGCATGGGGTTTGACAGAAACATAGACGAACGGCAATAAGACTTGGGCGTATCGCATCGAGGGCTTGCTCAATGGTATCGAACAGCACTTCATCAGCAACGACACACAGTCCCCACGCACACTAATCGAGCCCGCGTGCGGTGATGCCACCGCCACCTGCACAGTAGACATGCGCAGCTTTAAAGGATACACCCACCGCTGGCTCGCAACGACGGCCCAGCTAGCCCCGTTCACGGCCAAACGCATCCGCATAATCCTCAAGTCGTCTACCCAGGCCGCCGTTAACCAGTGCACCGGTGGTGCGAACGGGAGGATGTGCGGCTTCCAGTGGGCATCGGGTACTTTCACCGGCCCACCTGGAGCCGGGGAGCAGATGAACGTTGTTGCAGCGCTGTCCTCTCTCCTTTCTCTCCTGGATCAGGGTATCAATGCTCCAGTCACCAACAGCACGGGCGGCACCAGTACTGGGGACCCCAACGCCGGCGTGAGGAAGCCTTTGACCCAGCAACCTTTCAGCATCACCGTTAGTGACAAGGTCGGGGCTTTCATCATCACCGCTGTTCTAGCACTTGGGGCAAGCGTTATGCTCATTTGGATGAGCATGGATGAAGGTAAGTCCAATTTTCAATTTGAAACGCCCCATTTGAATATTGCATTCTAAAGATGCCGCAGGTTTGATCAACAAGAGAGCTTCGTACGGCTTACAAGAGTCTTACGATCTCGAGGATATGTCACGAAAACGAGGCATTCTCTCCAGATACCGCTGAGTCAGGATTCTGATCCTAGTCGCAATAATGAAAGCCAATGGATACCTACAAAATGGCCGCGGTACATATATGTTTCTTATTTTTAAGCAACTAATCCCTGCTATTTCATTCTATTCTGAACATATTTGGATGGCCGATCCGAAAACTTCACCTGTAGATCTCATAGGTCTCGGACTGACCCTTGGTCGGGACTGTGATCTGTGAATGTACTTGATATTGCCCGGCGTTGGATTGATTAACTCCATCAAGGCTGAGGCCTTTTTTTCAGGGTCAAACATTTCAATCACCAGGAGCATCTCCTCACTTATTGCAGTATTCTGTAGCTTGCGAAGGATGGCTACTGCATCACCACAGTTACCGTTCTGTAAGCTCTTGCATCGACTCGCCAGCTTCTCGTGCTGATCCACATAGCCGTGAAGTATGAAGGATGCCAAGAAGGGACGCTTCACCATCCCGAAGGTTTGAAACCGGTACAGGTGCCAATGTGGACTCTACTACCAAAAGCCTTTTCCCCTTCCTCCATAACGTCCGGAGCCTTAAGAAGCCAGCTGGACCACAGCAAGCTTCCTTGGGATCTATAAAGCGAGGTTGGCTGTAGTTCAGAATATATCGCCCGACATTTCCAAGATAGTCTTACTGAATGAGGTTCCCAAGCAGACTGGTACCTCATCGCCGGCGTCGTCATGCCTCGGTGGGATAAGAGCGCACGTCACTGACAAATAATTTCTGTTATATTCCACTGCTTGTTGTACTGGTTAGTCTGTCAGCGGAACCAGGAAGTATCACAAGACCTTCTACGGTGCTGACCTCTTAGTTTTCGGTATGAGCTCAACTTTGCAGAACAGAAAGAACATTGTGTGCAAAGGATATCTCTTGCCTCTAGTCATTAATCTATTTTCGGCACAGAATTCAGCAGATTGAGGAGTTCTGCATGTGTTAATCTAAGGAATCATTCTATTATTTTCAAGAATATCAACATCACAGCAGGGGGGATCCTTTCGACCGATAACCATATACATTCAAAGCTGAAATAATCAAGCGAGTTCAGGGCACCACGGCAGGCTCTAGTTCAGAGGCACCAAGCGGATTCTTTCCTTATGTACGTTCCCAATCTTCACTAGGTGCGACTAACCACTGATACTATCCCTTACCAGCCCTTCCAAGGAATCCAGGTTGCCACAACGATATCATTTGCATCCACAACATAATACACGTAAAAGGCCGCCGCTGTGATACATGCATGGTTGCAGTACAGGTAGACCCGCTGGCCTACATGGAACTCCTTATCCGCCAACGCACCAGTCTTGGAGGAAGCCAGGATACCATGTTCCTGGGAAACGCGGATGACGCCCCAATCGAGTTTACCCACCACAGTACCAAACCCAGGATAATTCGGGCTTACTTCTTTGGATAATGCGATAGCTCCTGCATTAATCAAGGCCTCGTTCCGTTCGGGGTAGACGCTACAGACTTCGGCGGCGATTCGAACCGCTTGGTCTTGTATTTGTACCAGACTAGTTGACACCTGTTGTAGATCATTGGCAGGGAAGTTTCCTGTGTACCAGCATGGTTAACAGTGGGAAACTCTATGCATGTCCAGTTATCTCTAGGACTTACCTGCATGAAGCTCCAGTTTGGTGTTCCCCGGCAGCTGCGCCTTCAAACTACTCACAACGTGAGCAGTGGGCGTCGAGCCAATAGACACGACGAGCTCGCGGTCTGCAGGCAAGAGGCCTGATGCACCTATAACGCTCGAGAACTCCTCGCTTAGCGTCTGCTGAGCTTGTTCCGAGGTCCGGCTAGCGTACGAGTGCCCAGCGTGGCAGTAGAAGCCATAGATCTGAGCATGATTCGATGCTTCAGCCCGCTTGACCAAGCTATGCAGTGCCGAGCTTCCTGCAAGCACGCCAGCACGATGGGTGCCCACATCGATCTTGATAAAGATGTCCCATGGCTGGTCTGCGCCAAACCTTTCGAGAAGGGAAACCTGCTGCTCATTGTCCACCATGAGGAGGATTCTCAGGGACTTTCGCAGCTCTGCCAGCTGGGGCAGGTAGCTGGATACAACGGGCAAGCCGTACAGACACTTTGAGATGTTAGTCACGGGATTGGACCAGCGGGTTGAGATCTGAACATACTTCATCAAGCAGGCCTTCTTTCGCCAAGGGCAGAACTCCACGGATCTCTGCCAACGTCGATGCCACCACTGCTCTGTGCTTCCCCTCTCCTAACATCATCCTCGTGACCTCGAGAGCCTGGCTGGTTAGCAGCTTCTCGACTGTATGAGCTAGATGATTCTTACCTTGAGCGTCTTGACATGCGGTCTAAATCGGATACCAAGCCCCTCGACGTCTTTGTGGAGGGTCTCTACATTTTTCTTTACGGCCGGAAGGCTGATTATGAGTGAGGGAGTAGGCAAGTCCGACACCGGCTTGCCGATATAGGACTGGTGGTGTTCAAGAGAGTAATCCATCGTGATGGTCCGGAAGAGGTTTGGGCCACTGGGGTTCAGGAGCGTGAAACTGATGGCTGATGGCCTATTTACCAGAGCGCATACATGCGAAAATTGAGAATGTAAATCTGAGTTGTTGCTCCGAATCCCAGAATCACCGGGGTTTGGTAGGCCGGTGCAAAAGGGTTGCGTGTTTAGGAGTCGTCCGAAGTGGGTCACGCCGCGCATGTCGGTACTTCGCTCATCGGCTCCGAACCGGCGCTACCATCATTCTCCTCACTAGCAATTGGATTTAGACAGGGAATATCGGGTGCATTCAGGACATGTGATCAGAAGAGTCACACAGCCGTGCTGTAGTAGTAGCACAAATTGTTGGACAGCCCCCAGGTTGATGTCGCGAACCACTTGCCTCGTGGCATGATGGGCATCAATGTGACTACTGCACATTAGTCACTTAGGTAGAAATGCGTTTCTTAAGTTGAGTATATGTTCTTCTGTTTGATCACCTTAGACCTCACCGCGCTTGCGTAACGACTCCGTGCACCCATTGCCGTACGGCGAATCCTGGTCCATATCAGCAAGGATCCCCGCAAGTCGTAATCGTGAGTTCAAAAGCATGATGAAGCGTATAGTTGACTAATATGAATTACCAGGTGTACCGCCCAGTTCTCTCAATCATCGAGGCCATATCGAACTCCACGTATATCTCTTCCCTGTGGTTGGCTTATTGCCAAGATCTCGTATAGATACCTTAATGATGTCAAGTTATGCCGTCTGCATTAACGCTTCAGACTTCTTGTCTTATGCAAGACTGGATACTTACTCGATCAACGATCCAGTCAGCTGCCTTGAAGCTAGTGCACTGCTCTATACTTAGAATGTATTTGCACATCTGGGTAGTTGAGCAGGGTGGCAATAGCATTCTTCTCAAAGGGTATGACAAACTGATAGCTCTCATTCGGGCCATCTTCCTTAGCACGTGGAGAGGAGATAGCCATGGTGTCAGGCATGGCGAATTAATCAGTTATCAGGTGTCGTTACGCTTCGGGTCGGCCGAATCCGAAATCGCTGTCGTACAGGGGCATCTCGCCGGTCCGTCACTATAAAAGACAGAGGCGGGAGCGAAGAACAGGCTTGCTTTGTTTCTGATAACTGTCACAGCTTGCAGCGAATCTATCGCCGATATCTCTATCGCAGTTTGTGTGTTTTGCCCATGTACGACGTTATGCAGGTCATGGGCAAGTTTTCTGAAACGACATCCCTTTGGGTCAGCTGGTTTGGAAAATTCGTAGACAATCCTGTATAAAACCCGTTTCCTGGAATCGCTGGAGCGAGTCGGTTGCGCATATCAACTGCTTCGGCGAAAGGGGCTGGCGAAGAAAGGCCGTCTTGGTACCTCTGTATGCGAGTTCTCGAAGATATACACCTTTACAGGGCTATCACCGCATCATATGTAGATACCCATGACGCATCTTGACAACGTGGTGGAGATTGCGCCTTGAGCTTTGATGTTTTGCTCCTCAGCAGGTGGAAATGGAAAATGGGTGCAATCTAAGTGATTGGCGTCCTTCTCGGATGAGGGAGGGTGGTGGATGCAGAGAGGAGGATCATCCCACAAGGTATAGAATTCAGCTGGAACCCCCTCACCAATTGGCCGTTGTCCATATCACAGAGCGCTCCCTACGTCATTCTTTCCAGGCCGAGACCTGATTCATCCATAAACGCATTCGCCGTGAAATCCAGACGATTCATCTTGATCAATGATTTGAATCTAGTATCTAGGCCGCCTAGCCATTGTAGGGCGAACAGAACTCTGCTGTTCCTTTTGACAATATGATAGTCCTCTTGGTCGTTTCTAAACGATGCCGGCCACGTGGCGACACTGCCCAGGGGTTCTCTTTAACTCTGGCTCTTTTAACTGGGCATAGTGCTCTTGTTTGTCTAGAAATCAAGTTGGAAGAGGGAGAGTGATGGTTGTAAGTACAGACAGATAGGCGATCCAGAGTAGAAAGTGGGTACTCTTCCCGTTTCGGATGGCTTTCATACCCCTAAAGGGACAACCGTTGGGCCACCTCCGGAGCCATGATTTGGGTATGACAGAATACTGGAAAGATGATTACCACTCGGATTCAACAGCAAAGAGTCTTAGCAGACGGCTCGATGGAGGTTTTATAAGCGCTGGGCCACTGGCACCCCATTCAGATAGACAACGGGAAGGATCAGTCTCATCCCGGAGTTGAGTCTTGCAGAGGGTGCACAGATGCCACGAGTGAGTAACTAGTATCGTTTTACGATAGATCGCATTCGAGCTTGTCTGCATTGAATGAGGATGATAAGAAAAGTGCATTTAGCTACACAAGTAGTTCATATGCTTGCAACTACTGAAGGTCGCCAAATACAGATATATAGGCCATACCCCGCAGTACCATGGTATAAACATTCCTGTACCTGTTAAGCATGTAAGCAGCGTGTCACGGCGATGCATTAGGTTTACAGGAGGTCCAGTGAGGCACCGTACAGCATCTGGTACATATTCCTCTTCTTGTCCCCTAACATGTAAGAGGGACAAGATTCAGTCTCTTTACGAATTGAACCACACCTCTGACCCTGATTATACCTGACCTCATAGTAACCCTTTGGCACGACGTAAACACCAATTACTCTCCGCGACATTTTATAATGCTCAGACACGTGCGCAGATAAACAATGCACAATGTGTCTACATTTCGGCAACCCCAACAACGTGTTGCGTGAAGCCCCTGTAGTCCAGCCATAAGTATGCAAAGCGATGTGAAGGTGGAGGATCACTTTCAGATTTATTGCGGACTCAGTACCCGGGTGTTAGACCTGTGGGCTCGGATTTGCGTGGTGAACCCATCCGGACATTGGATGGAGGGTTCTTGAAGTAAATGAGTGTCTGTATTATATCTTTGGTCTCCCGTCGGATTCGTGTTCCAATGGGCTAGGAAAGAATATAAGCTGGCTTGGGGTAAGATGGTATGCATATTCTGGCGACTAAGCTGTTCTGCGCAACTATTCTCAAAGGAAACAGACCATTTGTCGTCTTCGTCGTCGTCGTCGTCCTCCTCCTCGTTGATAACACAGTTGTAACAAGTGGAATGAACCTCGAAATACACGCATCGTTAACATGAAGATACTCCGTACAAGGGCGGGTGTGCTCAGTCCCCCGAGTCCGATCCGGGTGTGGAGCTTATGGCTTAGTCAGCGGGGTTACACAACAGTCTGCATGCATATGCTGGTCCTACCCAATAAGCTACCTATGTTTGTACCTATCGTGATCCAGAAGAAGAGCTTCTATTCCCAAAACCACGAGCCAAAGCATTGAGACTTAGCAGCTTTATCACAGGGCCTTCGCTACATACAGACAGACTTACTACCGAGCAACTGCAAATTGCAGAATAGCCGCAGTTGATTATTAATACACAACTGCGAAACAGCCCCGCCGCCATGGAAACGGCGCGGGGTTCTGGCGGTTGCGTCACGACTAACTTTACGCCCCCTGCCGTTTGAGGGATAAGTTAACCCAAGATGGCGGAATACTCATCTTAAAGAATCCCGAATCCACTGTGATCTTGGAAACAAAACCGCTTGACCCCCCGCATTGGCATGTCTTTCCGCCTTCTCAGCTCACGCACATTTGCTACATTTACCAGACACGCCGCCAAGATGCCTGCCGTTCAATCTGCATATGACCCCAAGGACATGAAGTTCCGCCACCTCGGCCCTACCGGCCTCAAGGTGAGCGTGCTGTCCCTCGGGGGTTGGCTCACCTACGGAGGCACCCAGAAGGGCGAGATTGTCAAGAAGTGCCTAGAGACGGCATGGAGCCACGGTATCAACACCTTTGACACCGCCGAGGTCTACGCCAATGGCGAGTCCGAGGTTGAGATGGGACAGGCCCTCAAGGAGCTCGGCTGGCCCCGGGACGAGTACGTTCTCACCACCAAGGTCTTCTTCGGCACTGGCCGCAAGGAGCCTAACACCCGTGGCCTGAGCTGGAAGCACATTGTCGAGGGCCTCAAGAGCTCGCTGCAGCGCCTGGACCAGCCTTACGTGGACATTGTCTTCGCCCACCGACCTGACCCCGCCACCCCCATGAAGGAGATCGTCGAGGGTTTTACCCAGACCATCCGCAACCTCAACCTGGCCTACTACTGGGGAACGTCGGAATGGTCCGCCACCCAGATCATGGAGGCCACCCAGATCGCTGAGAAGTACAACCTCATCGCACCTGTCGTTGAGCAGCCTCAGTACAACGCCTTCCACCGAGAGCGCTTTGAGGTCGAGTACGCACCTCTGTACAAGCAGTTCCAGTATGGTACCACTATTTGGTCGCCTCTTGCCTCTGGTTTCTTGACTGGCAAGTACAACAATGGTATTCCGGAGAACTCGCGCTTCGCAACCAACAAGGACTTCTTCGAAAACACTGTCAAGTCCCTGCAGTCTGAGGAGGGCAAGGCCAAGATCGAGAAGGTCAAGAAGCTGACCACCCTAGCCGAGAAGCTGGGGGGAACTGTCGCTCAGCTCTCGCTGGCTTGGTGCATTAGCAACCCCAACGTCAGTACCGTGATCCTGGGCGCCACCAAGGTTGAGCAGATCGAGGACAACATCAAGGCCCTTGCGCTCTCTGACAAGCTGACGCCCGAGATCTTGGAGGAGATTGAGAAGATTCTGGACAACAAGCCTACTCCTCCGCCTAGTTACGGCCGGGAGAGGTAAATCAAGGATCGGGGATGAGTAGTTGGTTAGCAATCGAGCGGGACCATGGACGCAGCGATGTTTCATGTTAGGTCATGGATGTAGACCAAAAAGGTGTAGATGTAAGAGAATCGCTACAGATGTCTAGACTTGCCTGAATCATACGGTGGTCCTCCGCGAACACATGTCGCCGGCCCAGTGGATTTGAAAATGAGTCGACCACATGTCGTGTCCATCACGGTGTGGGTGGACGTGGCGTAGGCCGTAACCGAGACTGAGATCTCTATTCACTAGCATTTACCTGGGACCCTTGTAGGTTCAACACGGAGAATCAGGTCTGCTAATAGTACATTGGTTTGGCTGCTGGGATCTCCCTTGACGGGTACCGCTCTCCAGTGCGCACAATACGTACAGCGACCTTGCTGGCCCAGTATCTCTTCAAGAAAATGGTTCTCATCCAGTAGTGTAATGTCACCAATGTCAGGACCTAGCCATCCAGTCATTTGAATTTCGAAACATTTTTCTTCTTTTGTTCTCCATCAAGTCTAGTATAGAACCTACCAAACCTGATGAATCCCCAACTTAAGAGTGCAAATGTTTGATGAACCGGAAGAAGTTTTGTGTCCAGTAAGTAGTCTGCCAGGTTTCTCAACATCGGTCCCATAGTTCGGATTAAGGTGCCGCGGGCTCTCTGTCAGGGCATTTATCGTGTTGGCTTCTTCATGTATGGGCGAAATATGCAGCTCGACTTTCAAGACAGGTAAGGCATAATGATACAGCGTTGGGTGCTTATCAGAGCCGGGGCATCAATACTTGGTGGCGGGAAAGAAGCACTTTCCATTGTAGAACAATAATATCAGTAAGGCAGCCTGTTTGTAAATGTGTAATGCATCCGATATTCCGACTGCCTCTCTTATCTGCCGATTGTTCCAATTCTTGACAACCATTTGGATAGGAATGTGGGCTTGTCTTGGTCGATCGCTTTGTAAAATGTCTTGAAAGGGGGGCCAATGGGTGTCATTAGGTTGCTGATGTGTGCTGCTACGATGTTTTTAGGTGCCATCCGAGTCTACCACCAACCTTGTCTCCCTGATATCAGAGCTGCATTCCGAAACTGGGCACCAATTTCTCCAAAGCGATTCATGTGATCTGGCCCCTTCCACCAGAAACCTGGGAACGGGGTCGTTCTCATATCACAAGCGTCTTGGTCCTCTGTCCACAAGTCACGACGTTGCACAAGTAGTTCATCCATGGGACGTGGTCCTCCTCTCGAACCAACGGATGTACTGTAGAAAGGCCGCCCACACTGTATGAATGCTGGGCAAGCAAGCATGCTGGCGCAGTGCGAGCCAAAGGGAAAGGTGAACATCGTTTCAGATGTTGGACCAGCAGCAGCGAACGGCTTGCGCGCCAGGGCAGGTCATGCACCAGAGGTTACGATTGCCCTGCCTACACTACACAGCTGCGTACACACACACACACACACACACATGGGCAAACGCGTATATCAATCAAGAGCAACGAAATGTAGATCGCAGAATGAAACGAGACCGAGACGGGGGATACTCGGCACCGAGATTAACGAAGGATCCATCTTTCCCAAGATATGTTTACTCTCCAAGCAACCGTGAGTAGGCGACCAAGGCGCGACGCCCATCGAGCGGGCGTCGCATGGCCGGGCTGCCCGTGCTATCTGGAGAGGAAAGGGAAAAGAGAGGAGAGGAAAACCGGCGCCGAACGAATTTTGTATTTGAGCTTCGCTGGTCTGGGACGGCTGGTGGGGCCTTTGGGCCCAAGCCCAAGCCACACGCGGGCAGCAGAGATGTGGCGGGGAGGCTTGGGGACGCCCGGGTTGAGGCTGACTTTGGGCGGCCGCTCATTGGCCAAGGCATTTACCGAGGAACCGAATTCCGGTGCTTCGAGAGGACAGGGCCCGTGGTGCCTTGGTCGCAGCGACGTCTTCCAACATCCAGCGACGAGCGACGACCCTGCGGAGACGGTAGCTGTTGGTCCAACCCTCTTCACCATGATCTCATCACGCGTCGGTGTCTCGGCCTTGCGCCAGGGTGAGTCTGATCTCCTTTTCTGGGTCAATTGGGAGGTTGCGGCTGGCGACGACGGGGTTTGGTCGACGTGGGTTTCGACTTGGAGTCTCGCCATGCGAAGACGGTCCGTCTGACTTGGGCGAGCAGCCAGAGGAGGCGATGCGAATGGGGCGATCAGGAGAGCATCGACACTTCACTGAGACGCCAGCAGACGCCGCGAGGGCTCTCCGGGAGCAACCCACGTAATGCACAGAGCGCTAACGTCTATTTCTACTCCAGCCGCAAAGAAGCCCAATGCCGCCTTCTTTTCCCAGAACCTGCCTCGCCTGGCACTGGGCATGCAGACTAGGTAACTGACCGACGGCCCTCGCGGACGCCCCGACGCGGAAGCAACACGGGAGGCCCTAGCTAACTGCTCCTGCTGCAGGCCCGTAACCACGACCAAGTACAGCGAGTCCGATGCCCAGAGCCTCCTGGCCACCCAGCGCAAGAGCCGCCCCGTGTCGCCCCATCTGCAGATCTACGACTACAGCCAGACGTGGTTCGGCGCCTCCGTCTGGACGCGTATCACGGGCTCCATCTTCTCCGGTGGTCTGTACGTCTTCGCCGCCTCCTACCTGGTCGCCCCCCTGATGGGCTGGCACCTCGAGTCGGCCTCGCTGGCCGCCGCCTTCGGCGCTCTGCCTGTCGCCGTCAAGGGCGGTCTCAAGTTCCTTCTCGCCTGGCCCTTTACCTTCCACAGCATCAACGGCATCAGACATCTCACTTATGACTTCGCCAAGGGCTTCAGCAAGTCCACCATCAAGACGGTGAGCAACGCCATCTGGGCTAGCAGCTTGGTAGCTGCGTTGGGTCTGGCTTTCTACTGGTAAATGGTATCGCGAGGACAAGGAAGTGAGAGGGAGGGGCTAGGGGAGCACGTTCGCTTGAGGGCAAGACATGATACACCAAGCATGCTCTTCCTGGTAGATTCCCTGTACCTGGAGCTGCCGAGAGTGGGTAGTAAGGACGGGGAGGAGTTTGGTCACGCTGGGCTGGCGGCTAGGCTGTACATATTGTAGATTTGTATGATTGGCAAGCAATGCCATGTTCGTTCACACCGTTGCCCAAGATACTGAACATGTGACTGCGCTTCGGAATTGCTCAACCAAGTGGCTCCCACCCAACGCGGCGGGTCTTGACTAGAACAAGTAGCCGTGGAGAGACAGGTCGTAACGGTATCTCATAGCATGCCTGTCTTACGGTGTGCATGCCCCCGTCGGACAGGCAGATTCTAGCCCATACGATGCCCACCTCCCAAGAGCTACTGGCGAGATAGATGTATGAGCACCGCTGAATCCTTCATCTACAGTCATTCTGCCAAGGAACGACATGCACTGACCTTAATCGTCACCCAGGCGACCTGTAAAAGGTTCAAAGTCTGGAATGCCTCTTTAGTTGTCACGGGGTTCAGGGCTCTCGCATTCTCCAAGCTGCCCAGGTGCGATGATGCAGTCGCCTGGGAGACAACACGAAGACCGCGTTGGCCGCGTTCAAGAGGCACAATTCTGACCATATGTTTTGGTGTCACTACTTCTAGCTACCGTGACCTGCATGTTTTCTGTCCGAACTAGCAACACAAACCGCATGGCTGAGACCGCTGTGTCCACCATGTACTGTGGCAATCCAAATGCAGAGACATGAACCTATTTTCCTGTCCATCCCTCCGTCTTCCTCGACCGAAAACGCCGTTCGCCTACGCCTATGCAATGTTGGCCTGGGGTATAAAGAAGAAACGCCTGAACAACGCCAACGCGAACAGCCCTTCACCTGCAAGAAACCTCCCCCTTCCTGCGCACTGCGTTGGCCCCAAGCTTGGTGCCCAACTAACGCGTACAGTCACCTAGAGAAACCCGAAGGCGCGTGCGGCCGACTTCTAGTGGGATGCGAATGCTCGTGCGTCTAGGAATAACTGGATAAGACGGTGGTCGCTCAGTCTCACGAGCCTCTCTGCAATGATCTCTCCGACGAAGTCCTTGAGCTCGGTGGTCTCCCGTTCGCTCACGCCATTGACCCCGTTCGTCATGTGGAGATCCTGTTCTGGTGCCAGCGTACGGACAGCCTTGATGATGGCTCCCATAATGGCTTCGAACTCGATGCGATTGCCCTCCGAGCCGCCTTCCTTGAGCTTCTGGAGCATGCCCTCCGAGAAGTTTTTCAGATTAGGCAGCACGAGGATCCTGACTGCTTCAGCGCCGCCAGAGGCTGCGAGGCCGAGGATGGAGCTGTACCAGACCGCCGGGGGCATGTTGAAGTCGAGGAAATGCTTGAGACAGGTTCGCGTGATCTTGGGGCGGAGCATCTTGTTGGAGGCAGCGTACTTCTGGCAGATGCGGCCAACCAGGCTAGCAGCAAACTCCCGGAGCTGGTACTGCTCCTTCAAGGCGTCTGTGCCATTCTCGGTGCCGAGCTTGCGTCCCAAGAGGCAAGTGAGGACTGCCGCAGAGAGAGAGCTGGCGTAGGGATCGAGAAACATCTCGGGGTTGTCGACCAAGGCGTCGGTCAACTCCATCATGCGCCGGAGAACAAAGATGTCGTCCATGTGATGAGTGACTTCGTGAGAGATGAAGTTCACAAAGTAGGGAATGAGTTGATGGATGCCCGGGTCGGACCTGATGGACTCCAGGGCAGCGTTTCGCAGATCTTGGACCGAAGGCTCGGGGTTGTCGTCCAGGAGAGCAGCTTGAACTTTTCCGAAGTACATGGTGAGTTCTTGGCTGATAATGTGCTTCACGGCGGGCCGGAAGCTGGCGCCCTGGTTGCCAGCAAGTGCGGGCAGAGCAGGGTTCGCACCAGGGCCCTTTGGAAGAAGCTCTTGCGAGCGGGCCTCGGAGGTGGTCGGGTTCTGGGGGATCGCTGGTTGGCTGCCTTCTATGGCCAGCCAGTGACCTTCAGGACGGGTGGTGGTTAGCATTGGGGTTCGGTGTGAGGATAGAGGGGTTCGCCGAGAGGCGGCGCATCCGAGGGAAGGAGCAAACTCACCAGTGAAGGTCGAGTCCCTGGGCACCTTGGGCAGGGGAATGTTGATCATCTTCTCGAAGTCCATCTCCTCGTCCTCCATGTAGAACAAGGGCTGACCGGGCCCCAGGCTTGCCTCGCCGTATCGGAGGGGTCGAGTGCTGTCGTACCCGTAGAGCGGCTCGACATCGAGCTCCTGCAGCGCGCGGTCGACATCCTCCGTGGTCATGTTTGGGCGGCTGGCCTGTCGCATGTGTCGGAGCGCCGTGAGGATAACCTGTCCGATGCGATACTCAACTTCCTGGGCCATGGTACGCAGCTGCTCATCACCCAGGTTGCCTATTCCCAGCGATTCGGCGACATCCTTCACGTTCTCGGGATTCCAGAACAAGGCAGGCTCCTTGGACTTGGAGGGGGCGTCCTGCGGCGCTGCGGCGCGCGTTGCGTTGCTTGAAGCCATGGGGTCGGAGGAGGATGGGGTGTCGATGGAGCGGCTTGCTCGTACGGAGATGACGTCGCGTACACCGTACGCTTGGATGGCGAACGAGTTGCTGATCGAGATGCGAAGATGCTGGAGGAGACTGGTGTTGGTGTGGTGATGGGCGAGGCTGACGAGGGAAGTTGAGGATCAGCTCAACGTTGAGAGGGATCGGTTCACGAAGCGCAGTTCAGCCTCGTAATTGCCAGCCGTCAAGGATGTGAGTTAGCGAAGAGCTTGGGCGCGGGGCGCCGATTGCTAGGGCGGCCCGGCGGCCACGGCGCTTGGTGCTGCGCCGACGAGGTCCACTAAGCCCGCCAAAGCGCCTATCTAGGTACAGCTACAGTACAGTACCGCTCCCTCACTCACCACCCGACCACCTGACCACGGGCATCTGGCCGCCACGCTCCGGGCATGGAGCGCAAGGGGCTTTCGGGATGACTTTCCACCTGAACGAGGTTCTCGCCGTCGTTTTAACAGAAGAAAAGTCTTGAACTACACGTGGGCTATTTCCATTCCCGAGATCACTCGCCGTCTGCTTCGTGACGTGAGTTGCGACACATCCTCAGAGGAATTGGGCATGGGAATCCGGTCATTGAACAAACCCACTCCTCGTATTCATTTGTTTCTCTGACCGCGTGCTTCACCGAGCAGGCGAGACCAACCCCAAGGCAACGTGACGCCCCAACTTCGGGGGAGCTGGAACGCTAGCCGCCTCTTATTCGTCCTCGCGTAGGCTGTCAGCTGATGGTTTCTGGGTTGTAGTAACGAGACGCCGACGGACGGGAGAACTACCGCGGCCAGACGGACGCGGGAGGTTAGACCTGAACAAGCTACGGTGTATCACGGCCACGACGAATTCTGGTATCGTGGAGAGAATATTCCAAGGCAAGACTAAAATATGGAACATCGATTTTCTACCTACTTAACCGACTACATTGCAACCTTGAACAGATATCTCAGCTTCAGGTGCTCCACGTTGTAGGAGATATACTCGTTGTATTGGAGATATCCCCCTTTATGGTTTGGGTTGCTACCCGGCTTGCCGTCAGGCTGTGCAGTTCAGTCAGCCTCCTCTTCTCAGGGTGGCTCATTGCCATTTGGCTCAAGAAACAGAGGGGTTGAGGGACTCACCATTTTCACACCCTTCAAGGCTGCGTGCACTGATCCTGCGTCCTTCCACTTGTTGTACCCCAGTTTTCCGACTCCTTTGGTAGCGATACAATTCTTCTTCTTCGCCAGCTCGGCTGCGTTGAAGTCTCCCGAGTCGATTTCATACATGGGGTTGCTGAGTTCTGCTTCTACCAGGAGCAGCAAGCCAACGCCACCGCTCATCGAGGCCACGCAATAGTTGGCCGACTTGGAGGACAGGTCTGCCAGGTAGACGCCCTTTCCGAAGGCATAGCCGTTGGCAGGAGCTTCTGGCGGTGCGATGCGCAGACCTTGGGAAAGGATGCCACCAAAATTCGTAGTCCGCGAGCCGTGCCACAACAGCAACCGGCTGGAGTCCTTCAGCTCCTTCGTGCTCTTCTCAAACCTATCATGCTCGCCAGGACGTTCTATGCGGAAGATGTCCTGCAGCCGGTATTTCAGCCCGTGGCTCGCTGCACTTGAATCCAGGAGATACTTGGAGAGCTGCTTGTACTCGTCTGATTTGCGCTCCAGAGGGGTGAATTCCTTCATACCAAGTCCCTTAAAATGGGAATCGAGAAGGTTCACCGATGCAGAGTCCTTGGACTTATCATTCGCCCGCATGATTGTGTTCGCGACCTCCATGTCGGTGAGAGTGTCCAGCATTGCCACTTCTTTGCGCAGGATATCGTCATTGTCGATCATTGGTGGGCGATTCCGACCGAACGCATGCGGAATGGTCGAATAGTACTTGTTTGTCCATTCTTCAATCACCTGTTCAGGATTTAGCATACTCATGGCCTGTCAAGACGATCGAAAGTAGCAGCATTCCATACCTCATCACGATCTCGGCTATACTTGTTCTGTGCGAGGCTTGGGTGCTTGATCAAGCTGGCAAGTTCCTTCAGTTCCTCGAAGCCCTTCTTCAGGGTCGACTTCCCGAGTTTTCCAAGAGGCAGTTTGTCGGCGTTGTAGCCAATCTCCTCTAGTACGGAGTTGAAGTGATTCTCGCTGTGCAACGTCAGCCAAGCTGCACCCTCGACAGATCGGAGAGCCTTACTTGAAGATCAATTCCATGAGCCTCTGCGTTGGCATGTCAAGCTCACTTTTGGCTTGCTTGGCACCGCAGTTTCGCGGTCCGCCTCCATTGTCGTCACTATCACCGTCGTTCTCATAGGCTCGTTCAACGAACGTGTACTTGTTTGTTTTCGGCTCGCCAGTGCGGTTCTCCCAATCCAACCCAGTTTTACTCTTGAAACGCTTGCCAAACTCCGCCTTAGCGTCGTCTAGATCATCAAAGTCTACAGTCTTGATCTGTCCAGTCTCGCCAACTCTAAGAATTGCCGTGAGCATGGTGCTCTTTTCAAACGCGAAATAGGGCCATCAAGTATGGAAATTGGACATACCTTCCCCATCTCGCGTGTGCATAATATGTGTCCTCCTTGTCATCAACAAGGAGCTGCAGCATGTAGAACTGCATTGGTCGAGTCAACACGTAAGTTCAGTGGAGGAATGAAGAATAATACCTTGTTGTTGTTTCCAGACACGTTGCTCAGATTGAGGGATGCATCCCATATGGTTCCGTTGGTATCGGCGTGAATATGTACTTTACCTAGCAATCTGTCAGCTCATACTGTTAGGTAAGAGGGGCTGCTGTTGCGCTTACCGCCTTCCTCAAACCCTTCGTCGACAGGTATTTGGGGCTGCGTTGGTTTTGCACCTTTGTTTGTCTTCTGCTTCTTGAGTCCATTGGATCCTCCAGCGCTTCGTGTCTTTCGTTTGGGAGCCATGGTTAGTCGCGTGTTTGTGCGAAGGTTAAACCTTGTTAATACTGTTACAATCGGCGCCACTCGTTGAAACTACTGGAATCGACCTTTGGGTTCGAGAGGAGGGCATTAATATATGCAAGCTCTAAAACAGCCAAGGCAACAACCGCATGGCAGTGGGAAGATTGCAATTGCATCATACAGCAGTAATTCACCATGCACAAGGGGACCCTTCGTAGGTGCTGCGTGCTGACGTCGCCAATGGACCGACGCTGGCCGATCAGCTGGCTGTCATCCTGTCTTGAAACTTTCTTCCCTGGCTTCTGCCTGACCTAGCTTATGCATAATATCGTAGGGCTGATAGTCTTGATATTTGCACAGCTGGGGTATTGATCGACTTATGCCTAAACCAGTGCGCCGTGATTGGATGAGAGGTATCGAGTGCGGAGACGAGATGTAGGAGTGAGAATTCTGATTTTTGGGGGCCGAATCGGAAATGACTTCTACAATGCCGAGCCATCAATACAGTTGGGCTTTATAAGCACTTACGTCACTGTAATTATTGCGGAAGGTGACTGCGTCGCGAAAGAGACCGATATGCTCGACTGGCCCATGGCGGGATCCAGCAGAAAGGCCGCGAAAGCTAAGACAGGTGATTATTTTTTGAGGCGTGTCAAGGAACTATGTATAAGCCTTGCTGGCCATGTGGGACAAGTGCCTTATTTTATGGAATCACTCAATCTACTGGCTCGCTAAGTTGGAGCAAAGCCCCAGTAATCTCATGCCGTAGCTGGAGACCAGCAAAGGCTGTCCTCTAGATTGATTTCAGGATTTGCATACATACACAGGCTACTAGTAGTGAGACATACCGTGGCTTTAAAACAAGAAGTAATTGATAGCATTTCAGCTATGAAGACTTTGGGTAATATGCTTCAAGTCTGAGGTGTCTCTCAAGCCACTCCTGCTCCATCACGCTTACTACCACATCGGCTTTTTGCCCAAAGGAGATACTAGTCCACCTCGCCAAAGAGAAAAAAAATAAGATAAGCTCCTTAGCTCTGTATCCTCGGGTCCTGTTCGTATTCGTGACATTTTTGCATCTCAGGAATACTGGACACTCTTGACATCATGGCATACTCATTAAGGAGATTATCTAGCAACAGACCTTGAAGAAACCAGACACTCCGCTCCTGAATAAGCAAGGGAAGTTATTTGTGTTGGAACCGAAGCCGAGAAAAGGGTTTTGTCAGTGGGATGCTTCGTGCACTTTCTGTCTGCCGTTATATATCTTATTTCAGAAGTTTCCGTGCCATCGTCCAAGTTCTTCGCTTGTATTGTAGTCTTCCTTAGGATTGCCAGGCTAATTTGTACCGTAGAATAGAAAATAATCTCTAGAGTCTGTCTGTTGTGTTCGACTTTTGGGCTTGCCGAACGGCCCCAACTTGGAAATAGATTCGAACATTTAGCAAGCGCTCTAGTAAAACTGGGCTTTGAAGCACCTGCCACCACAGGGTTAGGTCAAGTACAATTATAGAATCCTTGGCATGGAGTCAAGTCTAAAACATTGAATCTTGCCCTCTTTCCCCAGAAAAGGACCAAGAGAGTATACTGAACCGAATTTCTACCGTTGCCCCTCCATAACGGTACTGTTCTCAGCGGCCGCAGGTAAAGCTCTTTAGAGGTGGGGTCTGTGATCATTTGGACTCCCCTAACAATGGATCTTGCAATCTTTGGCTTGTTTAGTACGAGTTTAATATATGTTATCTGCAGCATCTGTTCTGTTGCGGGATGATATGATGGCCAACCGAGGGGAGAGGAGAGCGTTCTCCGGCATGAGATTTGGGAACCGTTTAATGGAGAAATTCTGGGCTGGGTTGCTTCCAACTATTTAGACAATTTGCGTAGTGCACGGGAACTGTCATACAAGATCCAGATGGTAACATCGAAGGTGGTGGTAGCAAGTAAAGTATTTGCGATTGGATCACTCTGTTCGAGTGGTTAATATGGTGGTAAACACCAGTGTAAGGATGTCACGCCGCTTTTAACTATCGACATAGGAAGTGGTATGGACTGGCTGATGCAAGTGGTTGCTATGGTGCTGCACGAGAGGTGAGGGGCGGTCCCCCTTGCGTATAAAATGGCAAACGCCACAGTTGTAAAAGGAGCTCTTCTTTCCTCTCCTCTCCAGTTTAAAATTTCGCAATGTGATAGGATTTGTAACGGAGGCTCAATTCGCTTGCGATGCCCCGACAAAAAGGTCGTTTTTAAAGCTCTCTTATATTAATACGATATTAATATTCGTGTTGAATGTTTCTATATCTTTAACGCGGAACTTAAAGGGCTCGGTTTATATGGTGGCCCCATTTAAAGGCTTAAGCGTTAGGACCCACGTGGGCTAGGCTTGTTCTGGCGAATATGACACGAGGGGCTGTGTCTCCGGCGTCAGCCTGAGCGATGAACGCTTTTGTCGGACATCGCTTGTGGATCGACTCTGCATGCGACAGCAGGCACCCATCTCGCTCAGAATGTCAATGAAATCGATTGTCTCCAGGCTGCGCCGGATTATGGCCGCCTCGCCGACCTTCGGTCGCGCGCGCGATGGCCTCAGCTGCCTGCCGGTTGAGTTGCATCTTTTGGTTCTCGGGTACCTGGGGCCCGACGACGTAGCGGCGGCCCTCAACGTATGCCGCATGTGGCGATGGATTTGGCTCAGCGATGAGATATGGCCAAGACTGGCAGATCGCTGGTTCCACGGGCTTTCGGAGCACATCTACTCCACTACAACCGAGGAGCAAGACGCGGGCGAATCATTCCGCATCGCCTTGACCAAACATCAACGCCGCATCAAGGGCCGCTTCTCGAGTGCCCTTTATCATGGGATGCTGCTTGAATCGGATAATTATTTCAAGGTCAACAAGAAATTGCCTCCCGAGCAGGGAGGTGTTCATTCGAATAACGATGCTCGTGATTCCGACGGCCACTTTGCTACATTCAGGTTATATAACAGCGGCCGCATAGCTTGGTGGCCAGAGTCGTATGCTCTTCCTTACCTTGCCGTGGTCGATGATCTGCGTACCAAGAGGCGAAGGATATTTTCATTTCCCGACCACAAAGAACAACAACAAGGTTTCAAGACCGCCATGAGTGACAAACTCTTCGTAATGGGAAAGCACTTTATACTGCATGCATGGCACCTCGAGCGGGACACACTCCAGTCTCTTGACGTACCACTTCGAGTCGAGAGATGTGTCATCGAAGGCGAGGTTGTACTTGTGGTCGCCAAGAATGCCATCGTCTATCTTTGGAAATTTGGGGAGAATTTGCAGCTGGTTGACATGACACCAGTCTACAAATATGGGCCAGTGAGCTGGAATAACTCTGGCGATTTCTCTTCACATTTGCTAGGAACACACCGCGTCGGGATTCGTTTACAGCGCACAAACACGCCCATTGACTTCATCATCCACCCGAGTAAAGCCGACGCTTTCTTTGTCGTGACATTAGAACACGGAAACCTGTTCGTCCACGAGTTCGAAGATCGGAAATTCTCCACCTCCCATCGCTTAGAAGAGGATTTGCTGTCGAGTCGGGCACTGATATACAGTGGACAACTGCGCTGGGAGAAAATAGATTCTTGTGGAGGATACAACTTACTTTCGATCTACCTCGAACACCCCGAAGCGAGGAATGGAGATCCAGATGAAGACTTATGCAATGCCGTGAACTGCCAGTGTCAATGGGATACATCGCATCCACGAGTATATGTCACTGTGGTCTCAGTCTGTTTCAACGTCTATACAAGGAAATTCCGAGTCTTCCATCATCATCCACTCCCAGGCTCGGACCCTAAGACGTTTCATATCTGGAATCAAAGACTGATCAGTGTTGGCTGCTTCCAAGGATCTAATATTCGCATGCTCAGCTCATTGTCTGAGTTTACCAGAAATGCTGACCTGAGGAATCTCGTCATTATTCCCGTATACACAACGTCACACCCAAAGCGCATTGACCAAGGTAATTTGACGAGACGGCATAGGATTACCATGAAATCCGACATGCTGCGATTCGAGATCGGGGGGCAAACTCACCATCCAATATATGACTCCCTGGAGTACCTCTTCGATGTTAATCAGGCGTATGCTGAAAATCCCGTGCGCAGGCAGAGATCGCTCGATTCAGGCACCGATCAGCCAGGATTGGAGGCATGGAGGTTAGTGGGAGACGACGACTTCTTGGTCTATTTCAGAAACAATACATATACTGCGTGGAGCTTTTAGCACGCTCTGATTTCACACACCTTAGGACATTGCATGGTACATCTAGTGGCATATGAAAGGAAGAGTTTTGAGTTTAATCACAAATATTCATTCAGGTTCCATCGTTCTTTTAGTTTGAGGCTCTTGCCTCAGACCTGTTCATGACCTGGTAAATCTGGTTTCTCGCCCTCATTCTTCGGGCGTCCACCTCTGCCTTCCGATCTTGCCTTTGCGATTTCAGAAGCAAATTTACTACGCACTTTATGTCCGGGTCAGCCATCAAGAGCATCGATTCGGACCGGTCTGAAAAAATTCTTGACCGTGGAACTCCGACAGTAGCTAGAATACCAAGGAGATTAGGTATTTACTTACTCCGAATCTCAGGCCCATGTTTATAGAAGAAAAAAACCGGGGCTGTAACAAAAACGGCGATGATGGCAAGTATTGTACTTGCATATTCAAGCGGATAGTCGCGGCCGATGTTCTCGTACATGGGACCGGAATATATAGCCGCAATACCGGAAAGAAAATCTCGGGCGAAATCGTTTCCACCAGTGGCGCTCGCAGCATATACACCGTAAGCTGCAACAGTATAATCAATGCTGGACTGGTATATGCTGTAGTTGGCAATGCCAACTAAAGTAGAGAATATCATGGGTGCTATCCAGTGTACCCGAGGTGGTCCAAGCGATGTCCATGCGAAGCCTATGAGACCAATTGGCTCCAGAAGGATAACTTCAGTGGCAGGCTTAGTTATAATTCGAGAGAAAGTTTTGGTTTGACTGACCATATTTCAGCCACCATAAACGGGCTTCGGGTGTAACAGACTCAGAGCCGTGTTTCCGCCTCTTCTGCCGGAACATGTGGATTGACGGAAGGAAAGACAAGTAGGCCAGAAAGTACCCGATGAGCAGTCTGAATATATTTTGAGTGTTTGGTCGTTCCCCAGATCTTATAACGAGGAAAAACTCACGGAATAAATGCCAGGCTGATTCCGATAGTGTCAAACCCCTAGGGAAATGCAATCAGCAGAGAAGGCCAGAGAGGGGACCGTAGGAAAGGATTATTCGCACCCATTGCTTATACACCGGTTGGAAACCCTGGAGAAAAATGAATATCAGATTGTCACTAAAGCCGCTCACAGCTGACAACCACGCAATAATGGGCTCCGTTAACAACATGTAAAAGGGCCGACTCCATATTATTATGACCTCTTTGAATGTCATTCGCTGGGTTTTGACTTCGTTAGGGCCATATACTTCTTCGCCTGCCTTTCTTCGCTTCTTTGCTATGCGATTGAGGATGATTGTGGAGCGAGTTTCGGGAACGAGGAAGAAGTGCATACATTGAACGGCAGCTCCAGCTATTAGTTGCGTGTAGAATATCCACGGTAAGGGTTTCGATGTTTCGACAAACCCACCAACAACAGCCCCCACTACAGAACCCCCAACGGACGACAGAACTAAGAAGGCGATGGCATATTCCTGGTCGTCAGGTTCCCACATATCAGCCAAAACCCCAAGAGTGACTGAGCCACCTGCGGTGGAAAGCCCCCCAAGGAGCCGGCAGATCACCAACGTTGCATAATTTGGAGCATATGCGCATGGAAACTGCCAGATATTGACAAGAAGAAGGCTGAGTTGTTGGGTCGGCCATCTTCCAAGCTCCTCACTCCACGGCGCCCATAGCTCACACCCGAAGGCGTAAGCGCAGAGAAATGTGAGCTGCGGAATCCGGGCGGCTTGTTTGCTGATCTCGAACTTCTTGGAGACATGATCGACCGCATTGGCATATAAACTTGCGTTCAGGTTGATGGAAATTTGGATAAGGAACATAACAATCAGTATTTGCCTACTTTCGTTCGACCGTTAGTACTATATCAACTACAGACAAAATCATGTGTAGTGAAAGTTTGCGAGGCTAGCTCACCACTTTCTCCAGGTTGGATAGCTGTAACCCAAGTGAGCATATTCGTCAGTTTCCTTGAGTTCTCGCTTGCTTCCAGGCCGGTGAGCTGCCTTCTCCCCAATGTTTGGCTCAACTGGAGAACCCCCCGGTGGTGCGCTTTCGATGTACTCATGTTCTGCTTTTGGCGTATCTTTTACCTTTGAGTCTTGCGTTGTGGCCATACTAAGTCACAAATTCGGCTTGCGGTATACCACGTCGAGGGTCATAAAGAAGGGCTTGGCTTCGTAAATGCCCAGAAATTAGTGCGAGAACAAGCTTTTTGGATCACGCGAAGCCACGCCATCTCAATGTCGCACAGGTGAGTTCAATCGTCGTTGATCAAAATCCTGCCCCTCTCATGCGGTACGACGATCATGTCGCGCGGCCTTGGGGCTGGTATCTACAAGCATTACTCTCTGGCCAAAGTGGCGGTTTTGGAGCACACACAGCTGCCTCTCTAACCTATCAGATTTAATATTAGCTTCCGACAATATGGAATGAACAAAGCTTTCCAGTTGTGGATGACCTCAGTGGAGCCAGGGTTTGAGATCCTCCCGTTCGGGTCGCCAAGGTCGTGTGGTTCAAATGGGCCAAAGGTATAAAAAGGTGACGTCAAACCCACCGTAAGGCTTCACAGGTAACAACAAGGATTGTGGTTTGGCCAATAGCTGACATATTATCGCAAAGGAATGTTTCACGTGCTGTCATGGGATTGGTGCGTGTAGTCTCAACCGCATACGGGTTGCGACTCACGGTCGAGAGTTCCCCGCAATCGATATTTAGGACTTTTGGTACCAACATCTCCGACCACATCCCAGCATTTGTTGCACCGGTAGCTGCACCGTAGAATTGTCTGAATACTTTGAGATATATCTGAGGGGCATCGACAGATAAGAGCGGACGCAATTCATGCTTCTTACACCTCATTTAATTGACCCATAAATCGTGACCGTCACGTACCGCTTTCCCTAGTTGTTACTAGCCCTCCCTGCTGCTGGCAGATCCTTAATGCTAGATCTGAATACTCTTAGTCAACACTAAGAGTACATACACCACCTGGTACAATCTGAGGTGAATCAAATGTGGGAAAAAACAATAGAATACTTTTACCCGTTTGTATGACTGGGGGTAAAAGGTTGAATGGGCCCGTCCTTGATCACAAGGCATTCTGGCGTATTACCACCAAACAACGTTGCATAGACGCTCGACCTATTCCGCTGATTAGACTGTAAAAACTTGGTTTAAGAGACCTGCGTTTTCGAGCTTGAGGTTGGCTGTATCGGACTGGTATCCACATAGCTAACATGTGGAGGACGCAACCCACGAACGTGCGTTTAGGCTCTCCTCACCAATGAAAAGCTGAAGGGATCAAGGCTGCCTGGATACTCAAGGTTTAGAAAATCTGTAGCTTAGACACTGTTCTACTTGGCATGTAGGGGTAATTGGATGTCTTGCAAACTTTATACTTCTCTGTGTCCAGCTAATGGGTTAACGGACGTGAATAGAGCACATCAAACAGGAATTCTGCGCTTCAAATCACTATATGTCCAGTTCGATAAAAATCTGGTCGGTTAAGTCTACATGCCTGACAAGATGAAATCATTGTTACGGAACACATCCCGGAAAGTGATTTAGCCTTTTAAGGAGCTCAAGTCCGCGCGCATCGAAAGCCGGCTCTGTCAGCCCGCTCAGGGCAGGGTGGTTGAACCACTAGGCCTGTCCCAGTCTCCTGACAGGTACTTTACACACAATATCGACAGGTTTGGTCTCTGGAATATCGGCTTGAAGTAACAGCAGCAGAAGGGATTGAAGGAGACATGCATGACGCTCATACCTGGGGGGACGGCAGTAGGTATTCGTCACTTGAAAGAGGTTCACCATCTCAGAGTCCAGTGACTATACTCAAGCGTACATCAAGTGCGGCGATCTTCTGGAGGCTTGGCCAATACTCGCGAAGGAGTGAGAATTCAAAGTGGAATAGAAGCTGTGCGTATGAAGTTCCTGTAGCCACTCACATGCGGTACCATAGAGGAACGTAACAACTGCATGCTACGTCTCGGACTATTCATTCCTCGTAACTATACGTAGCTAGTAAATTCTCTTACATTCCCAGTTATCGGGTGCATTGACATCTCCAGACCCAATGTACTGTGGTTGCTTTGGGTAAACGCAAATAGGTCGCTGACTCTCAAGCCCCAGCTCGAAGGTGTCATTGACATACTTGGTTGCGATAAGCTTCTCCGGTGCCGTGCTACCCTCGACCCACTTCATTAAAGCCAGAATAATGTCGTGGTCGGCATCCTCATAACCTGGAACGGAATGTGTGATGCCCTCGATCTGCTGACTTCCCCCGGCAACGTACCACGGAGCCACGTCGGAGGTAGAACAGTGCTGCATTCCGGGAACGAGGAAAAAGCGGTAAAAGTCATCCAATTCGACTCCATGGGGTGCTAGAGTCTCGGTGACCCTATTATAAAACACTTTGCTGCTTCCCGTCGGAATGAGAGAGTCGGCGGTTCCATGATACATGAGGATTTTACCACCCCGGTCCATGTACGGTGTCATATCGAAGGCGTCGGCGGTAGCATTACCAGGGTCGATTTCATCAGCTTTCTGGACATCGGCATACGTGAACTGAGTATAATCCCACGTCGTATCGTTATACACCCAGCTCTGGAAATAGCCATAACCAAGTGGAGAAACGCCGCCCAACATAAAGCCAGGGTCAGTGCCAAGCGTGAGGCCAGGAAACACGAAGGTTTGATTCACATCGACCCAATCGTTAAACGACTGATAGACTGTTTGGAGTTGAACAGGCGTCAGGCAGTTTGTAGAGTTGCTCGAGGTACAGAGAAGTTCCTGATAATTGAAGTCGCAGCCAAATGGATCTGACACGACCCCGTCAACTAATCCATCTTGCGCGTCACACTGCTTGGTCATCTCTGCCTTGATGGTAGAGAACAACGAAGGATCGATGTATTTTGGAGTGCCTGTGGGATAGTTGTACAAGCCTTGCTTCAATGTTGCAGAAGCAAGATGAGTTGACCACCACGCTGTGGAAAGATCAGTTTCAAGCCGCGATACAGCACAGAACATGAGCGATTAACTCACCTGGTGCTCCCACTGAAATGCCGTCAAAATCATCAGGGTACAGTTGAACATCTCTCAATCCCTGACGTCCGCCAGTAGAACAACTGGCGTAGTAGGAATACTTGATGCCCTCCGAAATGCTGTAGTATGTGGTGACAATGGACTTTGACAGCGCAACTGAGCCATGCATCGCGCGATATCCCCAGTCGATCAATGTTTCGGGGTTGTTAAGCCCCCATGATCCATCACTGATAGCCGATGCATTATGACCGGTGTCTGTTGACATGGTGGCAAAGCCATAATGAGAAAAGATTCCCATATCAGGCCTGATCGCAACAGTTAGGGACTGTCATACCAGAGACATTGGGCAATGAGGAATATGAAATCACCAGTTGATGCCACCACCGTAGCCGCCATTGCCCGTGGCCAAAAACCTCTCGTTCCATATTGTGTCCGGGAGGAACAAACCGAAGTTGTAAGACGTGTTCGCTGAAGACTTCACGTTGATACCAACAGCACAGAGGGCTGGCAGATTTGTAGCGTTGGTAGGGAACGCCAAAGACGGGACACCGAATGAGCCGTTTTGTGGAACTGCATAGGCGTAATTGACAGTTGCGTCTGGGTTACTTTCGATAATGGTCGAGAAAGACTCAGGTGTACAGTCGATAGCATAGACAGTTGAGACTGCCAATAGAGTCTGAAGGGCACCAAGGCCCCAAGACAAGCGATCAGGCATCTTGGGCAGAACGGTTCACGAGACGATAGAGTAGAACTTGCGCCAAAGGGTTGAAGCTCAGCTGCTTTCGCAAAGCAGCGAAGCCCTCAAGCCGGACTTGGCGAGGCGGCATGATCTTTTCTTATGCAAGGCGAAGCCGATCCAGGTAATTAAGCAATGCTACGGTGACAACAAGACGGTGATTGCAAGGATACATTCGGGTCTATCACCGTATGCCTGCTCCACCAGGGGCCGGGGAAGCGTCGGTAGATTGATCGGTACGTGATCGCCGAAACAGCATCTTTGTTGCGGGAAGCGTTTGATTTGCAACGTGAAGATTCGATAAAGGGGGATGGTCCCATACCCAGCACACACGGATTGACAAAGCCTTATACTGTGTAGCAGTAAGCCTCTGCTTCTACAAGCTCCAAAGCAGCTCCTCGCTCGCTTTTGCAGCTTGCAGCTCTTCAAGATCCCCAGAACCAGGATAACTACCCGTGGAGGGTGGAGCAACGCCCCCATCCCCACAGCCCGACAACCCCTTTCGCACACTTCCCGTAGCTCGTGAACGTCGGTCATCGCTAGTCAGCAACAGGGGCCGGCATTACCGTCTTACCTAGGTACCCCAACATCGGAACGGCAGTACGGCAGACGTGCTCATAGGCTACCAGGCCGGAGCAGTCTTGCCTTTTGAGGCGAATACGTCATGCAACGATAAGTCTCTCCCCGGTCCACAAACCACCTGTCGATGGTGAAAATCGACACGTGCTACGATTGGGAATGCTTTCACCGTTGGACCTACAGGATACCCGCGTCGCGCTCATGTTCACGGTCATGTCAAATCTAGGTTAGTAAGAGCCTAGACGGCTAGTAGAGACATGTACCAACAACGTGTTTGACTCATGCCCTTGTGTCAAGGTGATTTCTTTCTGTGGTCCCACTTGCCACGGGCTTTCGCGTGCGATACTCCCGACAGACCCTTGAGGTCTCAGCGACGGGGTCGTTGCGAAAGTGACAACAGTGCACCATGGAATGGGTTTCGTGTAGATGAGAAAAGAAGAAGGATGCAGTGGCTTCTGACATCAAACATCATCAACATCAATTCAGCTTGAATCCACACTAACTTGATACTGTAACGTGGATAAGGTATGGGGTTAGCCTCCGGCCTACCCCTGAGTTTTCCAGCTGGTCTATTGAGACAAGCCCCGGGGCAGCTGATGCCAACTGCGCCATTACTCGCATGAGCAAAGTTGGAGACGGGGTCCCTAGGTCCCTTTCGCGACAGGTCGGGTAGACCGATCCACGGAAGGCCGAAACACTCTCCTGACATTCAGATGCCAGGCGGCTGAGCTCACCTTGCGACCGAACAACTTGCCTGAAGACAACTCAACTGGCTTACGCCACGCCAGCACACTCGAAGCAGCCAAAAATCAACACTCCTGCCCACCGCTCAAAATGTCCGGCGCCGACGCGCCCGAGATCATCGCGGCTTACGATGCCGTGCGCTCGGACAAGGACGAGACCAACTGGCTCCTGATCTCGTACGCGGGCGCCGTGGGCGACAAGCTGAAGTTGACGGGCACGGGCACGGGCGGGCTGTCGGAGCTCGCGAGCAACCTCGACGACAGCCAGGCGCAGTACGCATACGTCCGCGTCGAGTATGCCAACGATACCGAGTCCAAGAGGGTCAAGTTTGCGCTGGTCATCTGGATCGGCGAGAACACAAAGGTCATGCGCAAGGCGCGCGTGAGCATCGAGAGCGGCAACGTCAAGAGGGTGCTTGCGCACCACTCGATCCAGGTCGACGCCCGGGACAAGGCCGACCTGAGCGAAAAGGAGATTGTGCCCAGGTTACGGAAAGCCGGCGGCGCTGATTACAACGGAGGGAGGGGTTAGCCGTCCTCGAGTCGGTGAAGCTGGTGGGGCGGGCATTGGCGATGGAGTTTTGGCGGTGGTGTTGTTTTCTGGAAATACAGCGAGGCTCGGATAGACAGCACTGGATCTAGGGCGAATGACCATTCCGGTGCAGCAACACCAATACATTGCTACACCACCTTGCTTGGCCCAAAACCAAACGTGAACCAGTCTGCGATCAGGTATACCATTAGCTCTCTGTCGGGACAGCGAAACACGGTCGTGGCTTAGTCATCTCGCATGGCGGGGTGAACCTTGTTCCAACTGGCTTGTAACTTAGTGGTGTTGATTGCCCCTCCATCGGAATTTCGGGGTCCAGTACCCAATGTTGAAATCTGGACCTCAGACAAGCACGTCGACAATGGACATCGCCAACCCACGAAGAATACTGGCTGTCTCGCTCGAAGACTCGCAGCAGCACCTGAGCAAGCTTGTCAAAGGTAGGTCCCACCTCAAGTGTCTGCAATGCCTGCACTCCTGGCCTCGAGTCCGGGGAGACCGTGAGACCTTGTGGTTTGCTTTGGGTCTCTCCGCTCAGTGCCGTGAGACACGAAACGGGAACGGACGCACCTCTCATTGCCTCAGGAACTGAATAGCTACACAGATCTCACCGGCAGTGCGCCACAGCTGGTGTCTACAACCTTGGCGGGGACTACGCACTCTCTCGATCTCAAGACCGCGTATTACTCAGCATCTGTGCCTATCTGGCTAGACCTTGTGTCGAGTCCGACAGAATGGGCGGCGTCCTTTCTTGCACCAGAAGCTAAGGAGGTATTGAACGTGCTTGGAGGAGTGATAGTGGTCTTTTCTTTGCCCATCGACCCCCACTCGGACGAGGGCAGAACCGCCAGAGAGCTGATACAAAACGTCGGCAAGGTCGTGAAAGAGGGACTGGGTGGTTGGTCCTGGGATGGAGTTGGGCTCTGCTTGGGCATTGGGGAGATTGATGACGTGGAAGAGTGGGATGAGTGTGCCGCTGAAAGCGGTCTCGAGTTCGTGCAGGTTCGCGCGAAAGAAAGTGAGACGCGGAATGAATTCGGTGGTATGTTTCGAACGACCTGGCGTCACTTTCTTCCAATTCTGGGGGTACGCATACTCACTATTCACAGAAAAAACGGGCATCCCAAGAGCCCGTGAAGCACTGGAGGCAAACGATTGGTCATACGATGGCGGTGATTTGGATTCCGACTTTGGGGATTTTGAGACCTCCCTAGACGATGATGCTGGGCCTGACGATGCTCTTGGTGCCCAAGGCCCAGTGCTCGACCCGGAGAATCTGGACTTTGGGTTTGATAGAGAGGACTTCGCCGGCCTGAAACGTGCCATTTGGAATTCTGGGAAGGAGGACGACGAAATATTCATGGACGGCGAGGCGAGCAAACATCCACTTGAGGAGAAAGCCAATGAAGAGGATGCCAGGTTAGACGACATCGAAATCCAGAAGCTCGAGGGCATGATGCGCAAGCTCCAGGCTGTGAGAGACATGAGTGCAGGTCTCCCAGAGGAGCAACGGAAACGAATGGCCGCGAAGGCTGTGAATGAAGTTATGAAGGATCTATGACCCGAGTCCACCTTTGCTAGAGATATTCATGTATCGAATCATGAGGATTGATATGCCATATGCTGCGGGTCGTGATATGGCACCGAAGCTGCGGCCAAGGAAGCGGATATCATGTGTGGCCTGCAGGATGGGAAGCAAAAAGAGAATGAAAGATGCATTAGGTCGGATGCGAAAGAGTCTGATAAAGATGCAGTCTTCTCACTGAAGCCTACGCCCTGGTTCCCAGTCCACCATATGCTTTTTCTTTCGGGTTGAGTCAGCCTTTTAGAGCAGAACGGCTTGAAACGGAAAAAGTAAACATGTAAGTTGGATGGCTGCAACGCCTATTCAACTTTCAGAATTAGATTAAATCTCCTCTGCATGTAACATGACAACTCATGGGCTTAGGATCCAGATGAGCACAGTATGCATGTCCTATGACTGGCACTTTGAACTACTGCTGGTAGAAATAACGAAATGAAGGGATGCGCTGTTATCAGCCCCCCAAATACAGGTATAATGCAGTGAAGCACTGATGAGCTATCTCTGGATAACGCTGAACAGTCCATGGGTATTGCTATCTCCATCTTCTGCGAGGTTCTTGACCACACCCCAAATTATTATATACATATACATAGGACGAGGAGAGACAAGCAAGGTTCAGGCAGCTACACCATTGGTACCCCCTCACAATGGGAAGATGCCATCATGCAGGCCAGAATAGTGATCTGAATAGAGGCAATATCGTAGAAAAGCAAGTCGCTCCGCATCACACCCAAATGACATGACTTACTTTCGCGTTAGCAGGCCAGGCACCGTCTCAGACTCGCCTCACGAGGTCATCACAGCCGAACATCGACAGTCTTCGCTAATGTGTCTTCCAAGTCTGACAGGCCAGATTCTAGCATCGATCCCAGCCCTCGGCTCCACGGTCGTATTGTCAGATCTTTCGGAGTATTTTCGCCCATCCTTCATGCGCGAAGGAGCACTGTGCTCGTCATTTGCTCTCGACAGGAGACGGCAGAAGCAGCGGTGGCATCCCGCCCGGCCGGCCGCGTACTAAAAATGGGGGTTGCATATTGCACAGCCGCGCTGGATTTTCTGGGTCGCGCGGGTTAATCGTCTGTCTGGGTGCAGCGCAAAGCCCCAAACGGCGGCAGCAGCGGACAGGGGTACGCGACTCTTCTGTTCCTTTCTTTCCTTTTGCTCACACTGCTTTTTGTTCAGTCTGAAGCGGGCCATTGCAAGGGGTGGAAAACGCGCCAGTCGAGACTTCAGACGAACATGCTGGTGCAGATCTGTGGCAGCGCGGGTGACACGCCATCCTTTTGTTCCAGATAACAAGAGTGGGTGCGCGGACTGCTATGCGATGCAACTCTAGTCTGGCATTCGCTAGTATAGGGGGAGGTCGGGTCAGGCAAATCTGGGGTTGGGGCTTTGAGATATGGATGCTCATCGAAAGGGAATGGCCCGACTCCAGTGTCACTGTATGATCACGTTTCAGGAACCACGGCACTGGATGCCCCAAAAGATTGAATCATAACTTGAGAATGCCAATGAAGAGCGTCTGTTCGGATGACGCTAGAAACTTCCTTCCATCCACCCTAGTTTTTTCCAGCTAACGGGGTGGGCCTCGACATTCTTCTAGAAGGCTGGTTCTTGTCCAGGACACAGCTTTGTTGCCCGGCTGAAATTCAGGAGTGGCTGAAGGTAGTGTAAGCATTATATCGCGGTATTGATCTGTTGAGTGTTTCCCAAATTACTTGCATTAATTCCTGTGCCACATGTCTACTTTGCAGCGCTCATAGCTGCTTGGACTGAATTCCAGACTCAAAATGCGCCCTAGAGGCAGAGGACCATTGAACCAGTAATACCTTAGCATACACACCAACCTGGGGGCGATCGTTCATGCACGTACACAAGGATGGCCAAGGACAGCCGGTGGTCATTGGCTACGTGGAGCCAGCCTCTAAGAATTCATGCAGTGAGGAATTGGTGGGCAGCTAAATTGGCTTCACCCTACCGTTTGCCATGATCGGTCGTCTGCAGTGCACCTGAAAGTGAGCACCAGCTGACTGCCTTAGACGTTGTACCATAGGACTCTGTATTTACGGTGTAACTAGGTTTGGCAGCGCTCAGCCGTACAAGTCATGCATCAGGCTCCCACTGTTAGTTGATTGGACTATACTGGTACCTAGCATCATGACCCCTTTATGCGGCTGAAGCGGAAACGATCAAGGCGAAAATATCAGACGAAAGCTGGTCGTATTGTGGCAGAGCCGATTCTCTGCCGCCGACTTAGTTAGGCTGCTTTCTAGGCGTGGTCCGTTGAGACTATATACGTAGGTACACACTCTCAACTTTGTGTCTTGAGAATCTCGATATAACTGTACATACGTACATCTCAGGGTTCAGCACGATCTTGTTGACCAACCAAGTCAGGGATCCCTGCGTAGTACCACTTGCTCCGTGGTTTCGGCAAGTCTGCCGGTTGGAGTCAAGGGCTGCGGGCAAATGCGCACAGGGGAAGAAACGGATTGGCATGTAGCCATCTGAAGCGTAGACATCTGCTCAGACTCATAGAGGATGTGAATGTGTTGACGACCGTCTGGTTCACGGTTGAGTTGTCAAAAACAACATTTGGACAGGCAGCATGGATCAAAGTTCGAACTGACTGCGGCCAAGAAGCCCAAAACGTGCTCAAGTCCTAAAATCTGAAGATTCAAACTGCACTAGGCAGTGGGGCAACCAGCCTTTGTGACAACCAGCGATAGTTTCGTCATGCGAGATGCATATTTTTGGGCAACGAATCGGCGAAGACGCCCAGGGCCAGGAGATAAGATCGTGGGACGTTTCGAGTCCTCCTCGTTGCCCTTGGTCTCGACAACCTGGCTTGACAGTCCACGCGAATCCATAGTACTCTCCCGCCTTCAAGCGCATCTCTGCAGGCAGTAACCGCTGACTGATGCTCTAATCCATTGAACGCAGTAGTTCAATAGGCGCGAGGTGCCCCTGACTTAGAAGAGCCCATTCCGGTTGTACAATGATGCAAGCGCAGCTGTTTGGCCCCATGGTAGTGCTTTGAGAGTCTGTGGAGGGCGATGTTCTCTGTACGACTACCCCGAATAGGTACTTGACTACTCCCAGGGCTCCGTACACATAACTACCATACTACCTAGTTACTTTTAAGTCGATGGCATTGACCGAATGCGCGTTCGGTGGGCACAGTGCGTGGACCTTGCAGCATGGAGTCGCGCGCGAATGGAACTAACTTGTGAGCTACTGCAGGAACGAAGACTGATGCAGGTCCGTGTGGCCCTGGCCAACAGGGACGACATGATCAGGCGCACCTCGTCCAATCCAGAACGCAGCAGAGGGCAGGAAGTGGAGTGGGACCAGGAGGATGGCAGAGGGAGGGTAACGTGAGCGGAAAGCCGTCTGGCTTGAACAGGGATTCTGGCTGATCCGTCGAGCGATTGGCCGGTTCGTGGCCTAGGTGGACGTGGATGCTGTCTCGATGAGGCCCCTGCAGTGGAAAAGGAGGTAGGGATCAGTCACTAAACGGGCAAGACGCGATGGGTCGTTTTCCTCGATTGCGGGGCTATTTGTCCATCGCGGTGTGAATACCTCATTGAGCGCAGACAGAGCCCGCCAGTGCTGCCCCGGCCAGGCGCGATCGGTCTGCTCAGTGACCAGGCCACGCTGACCCGACAGCTCCGAGACTGTCCGACACGAGGTTTCACGAGCGCGCTTTTCTTTCAAGCGTGCGTTGGCGCCTCGATGGCACTTGGTAGTTCCCTGTGTGGCCGGAAGAGTCGTCAACTATGAAGACATCAATGCAATTTTGCCCTCCCTGTGAGCCAGAGCTACAAGTCCGGTCCCTCGGGGCAGCATGGCCATGCGAGGCAAGGAACGAAGGAGGGATCCTAGCCTTGTGCTCGCGGGGAGTAAAGCCCCCTTTTCTCCTACTATGTACTTCTGCTGATTCATGCAGTCACTTAGTCGCGGAATGGGCGTGGGCCATTCAACGGCCCCTGCTTTCCTCATTGGTTCCAGAACACGCGCCAATCCAAACCTTCACCCCACCGCCGGACAGCGTGGCCTACGTGGCTAGCGATGCATCGCGCCGGCTGCAACGTTGATTCTCATGAAAATACACCTTCTTCTGGCAGCCAGAGGAATCGCTGCCAGCCTCGAGTCCCTTTGTGAGCTCTGAGCCGAGTCTCTGAATGGGCGCTGGTTGGATTATAGCTACGGTTGGCCAAGGGACCGGAAAGCGAGTCAGCACAGCTAACCAGTGTCTTGTGTTTGTGCAGGAAGCCGGACAGCCCCAGCCAGGCTCACAGACTCACCTCACAGCCGCGGCGATCCGTGGAGGGGTACCAGGCTGGCTGTTGGGCGGATCTGGGCAAGGCTTCACAAACAACTAAGCAACCCTGGTCAGGCCTGACCCTTGTTGCGTAATCGACAGTACCGGAGTAGCAGCCAGGGCAGCTCATGCTTCAATCGGAATCATCCGCACGTCATCTTCTCGGTTTTCTGGAGTCCACAGGGCCACAGGCCGCTTGTGACCATGAGATGCAGCTGTGAGATGACCAAATCAAGCAATGCCTGGCGGCGGATCGCCAGATCTGCTGGGCGATAGTGGTCGTGTGTTTGACAGTGGGTGTCTCGGCTTGAATGTGGTGAACCACTACATAGTGACCAACGGCCACGAGAGGGCCCTAGCTAGACCCAATCAAGCTAAAGAGGTCTGAGAGGTCTTCAGCAAACATCCAAGGCGCGTCCCCATGTGTCTGAGATCAGTATGGAATCAAGCACGTCCTGGACTGTCGACACACCGCGGGGCACAATCTGCCAATGAAGCAACCAAGATGGCGGATGTTGAATCAAGAGGTCGGGTTTGAGGCTCTGGTGAGCGGCGATGCACCGACGCAAGGCGATCCATGTGGACCGTGGTCAATAGACAACTTGAGGCTCTCGAAACTGGTCTTGCTGGTGCTCGGCCGCATTCTGTTTTGGAGTATCCCAAACCGACCTGCCAGGGCTCCTTAGCCGGACACTGTCAAGAGAGTGGGCTTGGAGTGGGTAGTTCGTGGTCCCATCCAACCATCCAAAAAGTCAGCTGCGCATCATGACAAGCTCGGAGTCCCCAGTGCCAATACGACCCGCCTTGTACTGTCTCGACTTCCAAAGGTGGGCAAGGCCCAGGGGTCACGGCACCAACATCCTTGCGCACCAGCGCGAGTCGATTACATGCCAGAGACTTCTGACAGCTAACCCCGAGTCGAAACTGCTGTCTGGATCTCTGCAGATTCCGCCGCTCCATTCGTGTGGAGAGTCAACCCCGAGCTGCCAAGCCTGAGTACTACCCAGGTACTGCGTCGTAGATCCCGACTGCCGCCAGTTTCACTGGCTCGACCGATGGGTCTGCCTGTCTGACTGGTCTCTCTATGGTCGCACCCGCGGCCAGCGATCCAATCCACAGAAGCGCGCGAAGAACACTTGCGAAACCGCTGCGCCCAGAACGGCAACGTGCTACACTCTGTTTGGGGTCGAGGGCGTTTTGGCCACCCAGGAAAGGCGCCAGGAGACTGACTGCAATGTACGGACCAAGTCGACCAGTCTCTAGGCTTTGCGCGCGTGTGCATGAGAGTGTGAGGTGTGAGGTGTGATGCCGGCCTGTACCGCTTGTACCGCGCTGCGTCTGGTCAACCCGCCGGGCGGTGCCAGACTGTGCTGGTCCTGGGGCTATTCATGTCTGCACAGTCACGATCTGCAGGCGGCTGCATCACCCAAGCCCACTGTGGTAAGCAGGACCAGAAGGCATGGCATGGCATGGCATGACAAGGCAGAAGAGACGGTGTGTGGCAGCCAACCCGAATCAACACCCTGCACCGCAGCTCGCTCTCCACCAGTGAGCGCTCCATCGTGAGCATGGCCGGTTGGGGTCCCCCCCTAGTCTGCCAGAAGACACCTTCCGCACACAAATCCAGGAACACCACCCTTCCACCCAGCCAGTGGCCCGCTCGGGTTTTTTTTTAGTGTGTGCCGCACCCCTTCTTCTCCCTCCTCTTCCCTTTTTCCCTCTACCATCCCAATCCCATCCTCCATCGTCTCCCTCGTCGTTGGTGTTATCGTTAATCGATAATTCCTCTCCCCTTTTCCTCTCTCCCCGTCTTTCCTTTTCGTTCACCCACACGCTCTCTTTTTGACATTCGAGCCACTACGGACACCGTCACTCCTTCCGGGTCCATTTCATTCCTTCGGCTTCAATATCTACTACGGTCCCTACCTACCTACTTGCTATCATTCACGCCACGGCACCAAAGTACAACATACCTCCTCATCCACACACACAGGGTCTGGATCTGGACAACTCTCCTTTGAACAACTAACTATCTGCGACACTTTCAATACCTTCCCTTCGCTCAATAGGGCCAACTACGGCTGCGAACCCGACAATTCGCCGCTAGCAACATTTGTCACATTTCGACGCGGTCGTGGCACTCTCATTGCCTCGAAACTACGTCGCGAATCGCGTAACAGCACCCTAGAAATATTCCTCAAGAGTAACAATATTTCTAGTCATGGACGCGATCAAAATGGAGCCATCGAGTTCCACGGCCCCAACTGCCGCAGACTCGATGCAGCCATTAGACATCATGTCTACACCCGACGGATCAAGCGCCATGAAGGATAGCCAGTCACCTTCGCCTTCCTCTTCGTCCGGCTCGAAGCCTCAGTCAAACCAGTCCCGGAGACCTCCCCGGAAGAGCACGCTCACTCAGCAGCAGAAGAATCAGAAGCGACAGCGCGCGACCCAAGACCAACTTACAACCTTGGAGATGGAGTTCAACAAGAACCCAACCCCTACAGCCAATGTGCGGGAGAGAATTGCGGAAGAGATCAACATGACCGAAAGGTCTGTGCAGATCTGGTTTCAGAACCGGTAAGTAGTCTGCCATCCAGCGTCCTTCCTCGACACACCGACTGACCCGCCACAGACGTGCAAAGATTAAGTTGCTGGCCAAGAAGAGCCTGGAGACGGGCGAGGACATTGACTCCATCCCTGAATCCATGAGGGCATACCTTGCCATGCAGGCCATGGAATCCGGCAAGGGGCTTGGGGGAACCTTCCTGGGCCGGACTGGTCTCGTACCGTACGGAACCTCAATGATGCTGGGAGGAGAGCAAGGTGGACAGGGCAAGGTGCTCATTCACCACTTGACCTGCCGTTCCTTGACCGTCGGCAAGTGGACGCGTGTTGGACAGAACACCATGGACCTCATCATTTTTTACTCGCCCGAGAAATGCACCATGACTTACTATATCAACAACGATCAGGCGGGATACAAGATCGAGTACCATTTCAGCGCCATTAAGAACATATACCTGGACAATCCGGAGGGCGACGCCAGCAAGCCGGGCGGCATCGTCATCGAGTTGAACCGCCCTCCCAACTTCTTCATGGACTCGTCCCCGAACTCAAACGGCTTTTTCCAGTGCGGAGACTTCACCGAGGACCAGCAGGCTACCCATTGCTTCGTGCACCACCTCGGTGGAAACCCCAAGGTCCTTAGTGGTCAGTTGGCCAAGTTGGTCTCGCTCGAGTCTTTCATGAACCGTCACAACCCCAACCCCTTCATGGACCAGCATCACGCGTTATCGGTCTCGGCGCCCGTGTCGCCGACGGGACGCCCTTCGTCGCAGCCCAACTTCGGGCAGCCCCATGTTGGCATGTATCAAGAGTCACAGTGGGGTATCAGCCCGGTTCACCCTGGCATGCGAGGCCCCGGGCACAAGCGACAGCGCAGCAGATCAGTTCCCGCGCCTGTCGACTTCTCCCTGTTCCAGAGCCCGATGCCGTCGTTTTATATCCAGCACCCTGGTGAAGCCCAGCCACACCCGCACAGCCCAAATGTCTTTGCTCCAGTGCCTCAGCATCCTCATCAGCTTAGCCCCGTCGGACCTGGTCTACGTATCGATACCCAAGCAGGCTACGGCATGGATCTACGGCCATACCCCTTGTCTGCTGCGACCAGTGCCCCTTCAGAGTATTCCAACAGCTCGAACTACTTCTCGCAGGCCCCAGAGAACACGCCGCTACCTGCTTCAAGCTACAACACGCCCTACAGCAGCACCTTTCTGTCTCCCATGATGCAGCCCGCGAGCATGATTCCCCAATCCGTGTCGCCACTTCCATTCTCCCATGGCGACCCTGCTATCGTGGAGCAGTCTCCCCCGATGGGGTTGATGCGTAGTGCCTCCGCCGACATCTACCCTGTCGGCGACTCTGCCATCTCAGACGATGGTCACAGCCTGAATGAGATGTATTCGAAGCACACAATCAACCTGCCGATGCACCCCCACTCTCCAGCCTTTGTCGAGTCGAATCAAGGCGATTTGGACATGAACCAACTAGTCCAGTTCGATAATATGGACCATGTCAGCACGCCCGAGAACATGCCTCATCAACAGTGATGTGGGATGTCTTTGAGGGCGTTCCCCGACTTGCTCATGTCGTATATACGTACTTGGTTTTGGCTGCGATACCATTTGATGTTCACCTTGATCGGCGTTCTGGGACAATATACCACTTGGATTTATGGTGGCATTTCTCCATGTCTCTCTCCCTCTTTCTTTCCCTTGCTCTCGGATACTCAACATATACCTCCGAACCGCTCTCCGGCACGCGAACTCGTTTCTGTTCTTGCCACCTTCATCGACTCCATCAGCCACGGAACTTTGCATGACGATACCTCCTGGCATTCGACATTGCGTCTGGCACAGCGATCCGTATACTTGCTTTAGCCCATCGTTACTCTACCCTGTCTGGGGCTGTTTTCGCAGTTCCCTACTAAAGGCGGTCTTTGACTACTTGCACCATTATGCGATAATACCGTGATCTATTCGCGTTCTTTCTCCTGCGATCTCCGAATCTGTTTTTGCAACTCTCGACTTCAATCGTTTTTCTCTCGCATCATGAAACAAGGCGAAGCTTTTTCCCGGCTGCAGGGCGAAACAAAATAGATGAATCTGGTGAAAGCCCAGGAGGCTTGGGTTTTCTGGTTTAATAATCTTTAGTGGGTGTTGCCGGGGGGCTTGTCTTACCACTGGAGCTGGTCCCTCTGAATAACTGTTCCGCTGAATGCGGATGGTTCTGGTTGGGCAATAGGGGCCCTCCCAGTGTTCAGGGAAGTGTGGTCAACTGATAGGCGGCAGACTTACGAGACTCAATCATGGCCAATCAAATTCTTGTTGGCGAAAGCCGCGGAAGCGCCAGGTTTCGAGTCCTGTGGTTAGCCGGGATGGACACCCAGCCGTTGCTGAATCCTGTCGTTGAAGAGGTTCCTGGGCAGCTGTGTTTTCCTTATCACGACTTCACGGCGAGGGTTATAATAGGGGCAATAAAATGATTTCACCTCGGCTGATTACATCCGTTTGCTTTTGCATTACAGTGCCCTGTTCAATGCGTCGGAATATTTCACATGTTAAGCTGTTATAGAGTAAGAATGCACGTCAACCTCGTGTAATCCGCACCTTGTCGTCGTAAAGGGTTTATAAATCAAGGACATTGTGATTTTATCTTTAAATACTCCTCTTTACAGCGTTTTCATGGTCTATATGGTTTACTTTTGCTACCTTGAAGACCACGACGTCGTGGCCTATTGAGGCAAACGCAGCCACGGTTGACATCCTGTAATATGTCTTTTAATGACCCGAGGAGAACACTGATATGCATCTTATTACGAGTGACAGCGCGTTTTTAGCGAGTTTCAGGATTGGAAAGTTTGTAAGGCAATTGTGGGAGTGGTTTTTTGGATAGACTGTAGATATGTTGGCGAGTTTCGGCCCCAACATAACGAAAGCGAGAGTAAAGGGTATCTTCCGTGTCGGATTCGAAAGTTACCCCCCTTCCCCCAGCCCCTCTCATACTTCTATTATGAAACAAAATAACAAAAGTAGAATAAAATAAAAGGGGAGAGGTCTCAGATATTCCGCTGCATTGTCTCGAAGTCTTTCGAAGCTAAGAGCAATGGTCCAATCGTGAGGCCGAATGGAACATGAATATCCTTCCATATCGCAGAGGATGCGGGGAGATTCAACAACGGGGGAGTATACTCATCACAGCCCTCTTGAAATAGTAATTCACGTCCTACGCAAATGACCACTTGGTAGCCACCCAATTGATTCGATTGCTTCACTGATCAGACAGCTGTTACTGAGGCCCATCTTACACTAGAGTCCGGAGACCACATGTGGATTCACGCTCAGCCCTGACTGCACCAACAACTTAACCCGAGAGATGGTATATGCAAAGCAGAGCAACGGCTGACCTAAACTTGCGGAGAGCTGCCGACTTTGTTCCTTCTCAGACCAAGGCTTGGCAGTATGGTGAAGCACAACCAAGAGGATCGGCAACAGCCCAGTGATCCCCGAAGATAGTAGGAGGTAGGAACACTCTCAACGCGCCGTTGTCCTACCGACATACGCGAGTCGCACGGAGCGTTCGCCCAGGCGTGACTCCACCTTCCCGCCGATGCCACCGTACCATGGGGTCCTACCTCGGACAGTGGCAATCAGTGGCAGCCCTGCCCGCCTTCGGACGCCTTATGGTGCCTCTCAGGTTGTGCCCTGGCAGTTGCAATGGCTGTTGGCACGAACCAACCACAAGGCCAGTCGTCGAGCTCACTCACGTCAAATTGGCGACCACGAACCTCTCAAGTTTCCTTTCTGCGGGGCGGACGACTGTGAGACAACGCCGTTGTTGGAATTATGGGGACTGGAGGAAGCCGCCTGACCGGTTCTAGGGTAGGCCTCGCTCCTATTTGACTGCCGTCGAAAGAAGAATCTCTCCGTGGAACCATCCTCGCTACTCATCAACCCCGGGCACGCTGCCACGTCCCCCCCGCGAAGGAGAGTCCGGTACGGCACGCTGTGATATGCAAGTCTAGGGCTAAGAAACGACGACGGCGAGCTGAGCTTCGAGAAACATGTCGTGAACTGACTCTCCTGCCTGGTCCCGAACCACCAAAGCACATCGCAGCCCCAGGCGATGGACAATTTTTTTTACGCTAGGTGATTTGGCACCCAGGTGGGAATGAAGTGGATGAGGCAGACGGTTTCCGGGGGACCAGGGGGCGGGTCGGTCCTCGCCCAGCCTACGGGGTTGCTCAACGCGTCATGAGCTCCGTCTTCGGTGCCGACTAGACCTACGACGCGGTCTGTGGAGGAAATAAGAAGTACGCGTGATTAGGGAGGCAATCGATGGCAGTGATTTGTGAGAGAAATTGGAAAGGAGAGAAGTGAGGCGAGCCGGGGGAGAGGATGAGTTGAGCTTGGGTCAGTAGTATGGAAAATCGCAGCACATAGGAGGTATCGCTTTCATTCGCATTCTTCCCTTGTTCCAAATGGCCATTTGATCAGTGCCTGGCACCCACCGTTTGCTCCTTTTGAAGCATTCCACCTAGCGTAAGCCCACCACCTTCGAGGTCTGCGTATGAACGTTCACACACCTGCACAGGTAGAATTCACAAGCTGGTAATTGAGAACCTTCAGACACCGAAAGTCACTGCACTTGGGCAGAAACCAGCGTCCTGGGACGTTGTATTAGAAGTACCTACCTAAGGAACTCGCTGAGTAAAGGTCGAATTACCTCCAGGTAGAAACACAAAAGAAGGCGCCGTCATCAGATCGCCAAGGACTTTCCAAAGAGTGATGGTCAACAGCAGGGTTGTAAACGCGCCCATGAGGGGCACAAAGTCCAATAATTCAAAATCAGATTCGCTATTGATGGTATATGTGCGCCTTTCATATGCAGTTCCTCAGGCGGATGCTACCGTCCCTCCACTATCGATTTTCCCCAGCTTAACGCCCTCGCCAGCTTGAGCTTGGGCAGCGCCTCCTCTCTCTACGTCACCGGTTGCCGCATGCTCTTCCAAAACCTTGCCTGCGCCAAGGTGCTCTATCTCCTGCCATAGGTCCTGATCCTTAGGGAAATAAACCCTCCTCAGGGCCGTGACGCATAACTCGAATACCACGACAGCTGCGAGGGCAAGGAACCCAGTGACCCACCACAGCGCGTGGCGTCCGAAGCCATGGGTGAAATTGTCCTTTACGGGATACGGCCCTGCAGTATGCTTCATCACACCTGATCCCGAGATGAAGAGATTCCACACGAACCAGCCGCCAACCATGAGTAGCCAACCTATGAGCGTAACAGTCGTCTTGTGGTGCATTTCAAGCACGAACAGTTTAGTGTTGATAAATATTACCACGACGGTGAAGACGAGTTGTCCAAAGGCGAATAGGTCATGTGACGAGTCGCCGTAGAGGCAGTGGACAATCGTGTAGATGATGATGCTTTCAATGATTGCCATCACATTCCAGGCGATGTACTTCTTGTAGTTGAAAGCTTCATTCCGTTGGCCATACTGCGGAAAGACATTAGCGCGTCACCTCATCAGGCGGTTAGTCGTGGACCATGTTCGACTTACTGTGTATAGCTCCGGAACAGCAAGGAGGGTCGCGGCATCGAGATCCTTTTCGAAAATGCCTGGGAGGATCACACATAAGGAGGTAAACAGGGTGTTGAACACAGCCAGACTGGCGCTCTCAAATAGCGATGTGCCAGTCCAACCATTCCACCGCTGGAATTGGGCTTGTGCCATGTAGAAGACCATCTCTTTCCAGAATGTCGCCAAGACGTATTTGCCGGTCCGAAGGTAGTTCCATCTGCCGTGTACGAATAACAGACGTTGCAGAAACCTGAATTGAGCTATCGAGTAATCGGATATCCGGGCTGCTTGGAGGCCTTCGCGACCGGAGATGCCGATGCCCACATGTGATGCCTGGATCATCGCGATATCATTGGCACCGTCACCAATTGCAAGCGTGAGTGACGACGGAACTGTATCTCGAATGCACTTGACCAGGTTGGCCTTTTGCGAAGGTGAAGCCCGGCAGCAGATGACCGAATCTGCTCGCACAACCAGGTCGAAGAAGATGGCCTTCAAGGTTTCGTCCTCCTCTATGATGCTCAGCGTGTGGCCGTCTACCACGACGACTGAATGGGCGACCATCCCACGACCGATCTCGATCAATGTTGACACCATACTTTCTTGTAGCTCTCCCTTGAGTGCATCCAAAACATACAGTTCAGAAAACGGCTTGCATATCCTTGCAGAGTGCGCAATATTGATAGCAGTCTCACGTTTGTCGCCTGTGAGCATCCACACCTTGATACTCGCTCTGCGCAATTTGTCAATCGTTTCTGGCACTCCGGCCTGCAACTTGTCCTCGATTGCAGTGGCGCCGGCAAGATCAAAATCTCTTTCTATCAACTCCCCAGCCTCCTCGATGCGCTGTTGCCTGTCAACGAGACACGTCGTTGCCTCTTGATACGTCTTCCTCCAGGACGCATACTCTTTGTCTTCCATATAACGGTAAGCGAAAAGGAGAGTTCGCAGGCCTTCTGACGCGAAGTCGTCAATGTGTTGAAAGCAACGTTCGAAAATGGCACCATCATTAGACGCGAGCGATTCGTCTATCATGCCGTCAAGCTCATGGTCATGGCCAAAGGATGCAGGAGACATGACCATTGGGCTTTGGTATACCTCCTCGTGGCCAGGCTCATCCAAGTCATCGTGCTCACGGTGGTCTAACCAAGAGTCGACTGCGTCACTGACAACGGACGACCGAGTGGGCGCATTCACTCCCCGGAAACCGTGCTGCTTGGATGATGCAGCACGGACAATGTCGAGACTGTGCTGCGCTTGCATGCTCCTTCGGTGGAGGGCCCGTGTTGCCTCCACACTCTTCCTGAGAGTGGCCTTGCGACTGATGTCTGATGCCTTCTGCATAGCCAGGTGTGCCAATTTCAGACGCGGAAGGATCATGCTATCGGCCCCTTTGCAGAAGACGCATATCCTACCATCCGGCATGCGGATTACGATGGACATTCGCTTCCGCTTACTGCTGAACTCGACCACATCCAAAACCTCGTATGTTTCATTCAGATCAAGACCGCTCTCCGGACCTTTCACCTGAAGTGTAACTGATTGCGTTGCGCGATCGACAAGCAAGTAACCTAGGTCTTGTGCTGCCTTTACCAAGGCAAGTTCGTCGGGAGACGCGGCTTGGAATTCCACAGTTCCGTCTGCCTTGGTCTCTGGCAAGCACGTGTGGCAGAGCGCTACGCAGAGAAGAAACTGCTTCGCCTTCTTTGAGAAGGCGGTGTCTGGCTTCTGATAGACGTAAAGCAACAGTTTCTCGGTATTCAACTCCGGCTGAGCGTGGGATGGCCGACCAGTTGAAGTCCAAGTTGTGCTAATCTGTTTCGTCACGAAGCTTTTGGCGTGGTTGATGAGAGGAGTCTTGATCGGCTCGGTAGATGCACTCTCTACAGACATGGTTGAAGTGACATTGTTTGACTTGCCTTTGCCCTTGATCAACTGCAGACGTCTTTCTCGTTCTAGATCGTCTCGTTTAACGTCCATGTCATGTAGCCAAGCGGTTCCGGCTACGCTCAGTTTGCGGAACCGCATCTTGTTTTCTGTCAAGGTACCTGTCTTGTCTGAAAACACGTAGCTCACTTGACCGAGGTTTTCCAGGATGGTCGTGGTATTCGCAACCATGGGTGTATTGGATTCGGCATCGTACATCTCCACGTCTTGGAGAAGAAAAAGCTGGCCCAGTTTGATGATCTCGAGACTGACAATCAAAGATAAAGGGATGAGGGTGTTGAACATGATGATGTATCCAATGAGAATCTCCTTCACCGAGACTGCTTTCAGATACCAGCCCTTGTGCAGGTAACGGGATTTCCATACTTCATTCGCAGTGGTCATGCCAACAGCGAGGAAGGCAACGAAGGCGACCAGGAAAAGTACAATGTGGTTTATCTTGCGCTGCATGGCGGGCATCTTGGCGCGGATTTCCTTGTTTGCATTCATGCGAATCTTGCACTCCTCACCTGTGTTGATAACCAGACCTGTTGCGTGCGTAGTATTGCGCAGTATGGATCCCCGATAGACCACCTCGTTGAGCGTCAGGGGCATGGTCTCGTTGTCGACGGTCACTCGCCCCTCGTAGCTGTACAGGTCGATGTTTGGATCCTCCGAGACAACCTGGGCATTACATGCTCTCAGTTTTGCCAATGAATCGCAACGTTTCGCAAGCAAGGGGCAGGCTTGCTTGCTCTTGAGGTTCGTTTCTCCATCCAATGCCATTGTCTCGATGTACGCGACGCCTTCTGGTCCGGTGGCGTGTAGTAGGACAATGTCGGCCGGCAGACTTTCATCCCTGTACAGCCGGACAATGTCCCCAACCCTCAGGTCCTGCCACTGCATCTTTGACCAGACGTTGGCAGGGGAATTGAAGTCATCCAGCTCAGCCATGGACATCTCCACATCGGCATTCTCCCGACGTTTCTTCCCTTTCAATTTGCCGGACGCAGTGTGTTTAGGATCGAGGACCGAGACCATACTGCGGTTCTCCCGCTTGTCCAGCTGATACCTTCTGTAGTCATCATAGCCTTCCTTGGCCATGCTGATGGCGATGAAGGGTATGAGGGTCGCAATGGTCGTATAAGTCCCAGTCGTGCTGAGGCCGGGGATCGCCTGCAATATAGCAATGATCAAGAAATAGAAGTTGGCCAGCTTGCTGAATTGGAAATACAACTGTTTCGGGAGGAAACTCCACACCGTGTATCGACTCGAACGAATGAAATTTGAGCAGAATGGTTTTGTACTGCCGGTCCGGTCATCTTTCAATGGCGTCTCTCGGACGTGGCCATATGTCAGGGGAATGTGGCGGCCGTCCTTGCTGGGAGGCAACGGGTATCTAGTAGGGATGTCAGGCATGTTCATCTGCTGTATAACTGCGTAGAGGTGAAGCCGAGTGCCTTGGGCTTGGACCACTCGAATCTAGCCTGGAGCGAGGCAATTAGGGGGCGAGGGAGGAGACATACTGGCGCAACAACCTCTCGATGATCCATTTTTGATAGCACGCGTTGAAGGCATTCTCAAGCCGGGCCCAGGTGTTCTCCCGCGCTCTTTTCCTCTGGCGTCGAGCCCAGGAACGGTAGTTGTCGAGGTTGAAGCGCGGCTCGTCGGTACTCGTGACACTGACGCTGGGCTGCTGCTTATGGCCGCGGACGAAGCGGGATGCCCCCGAAGAGGTCCGTACATGTTCGAGATGGTGTGCTCTGCTCTTGCCGCCATGTGACGACGTGGACGCCACGGGAACATGACGGCGGTCCATGGTTGCGTTGCAACTGCGGTCCGGATTCTGTCTGGCTACGGGACGGGTGGAGAGGGCCGACGCATGGCGGCTCGCAATTCATCAAGACAGTGAAGACGCACGAAGGTTCATGCAACCACCGAGAGTTCAGAGGGTGCCTGGCACGAAAGAGTGGGAGGGCAGCAAGCTAGACAGACGGCCGACATCGTGGGCGTGGGCGTGGGCGTGGGCGTGGGTATTGGCATGCAGCGGAGCATAGGCTGCGGCTGGCGCTCCAGCCTAAGCAGGCACAGTAGTCTGTGTCTGTCTCTCGAGGCACAGTAGCGTAGCTGAGCAGCTGCATGCGCCCATGTGCCAGAGACGAGCCGGCGGGCGATCTACGAGCTGTGCTTCTTCCGTCACTCGGGCGTGTCCAGATGCCTCCGCCACGGCAGGGGTGGCAGGGATCAGCAATTAAGCTTCAGGCGCCGGCGTCATTTGTGGATGTGTCGACGAGGGCCAGCGTCTCCCAATGCGGTGGGACACCGTGTTCTAGGCTCCGCCCGCTGGACCTCTCACGAGTCTGGCTGCCAGCACCTGCTCGCAGCTCTGCGCGGGGGAGGAGGAGAACGGGGAACGGACGAGGCACGACCACTTCTCCAGAGCGCCACGCCTGGCAATAGCGTCGCGTAGTGTCCATGTCGCCATCATTCGAGCCCGGATGGCCACGCTCGCAGCCTGGATGCAGGCGAGCAGGTATCGAGGCAAGAAACATACAAGGGCCTTCTCTGGCGACAGAGAAGGAGAAGCTGGGGCTGGGGCTGGGGCTGGGACTGGATCAGGATCAGGATCAGGATCTGGGTCCACCATCGTGGTTTTTACCAGGGTACAGTACAATCCCTCTGTCTCGTTCCCAGCCAACCCAAACCCTACCGTACCTAGGCACCTAGGTACCGGTTTCTACTGCAAGTTAGGTGCTAATAACTTATCCATGGTTCGGTTCCAATTCGAGGAGGTGCCTTTGCGGGGGTCGTTCAGCTGGCTCGGCTACGTAAGGTGCTGCCTGCTGGGCTGGAGCACTCTGTTCGTCTGGTGGAGCAGGGGATGGCGAAGTGCCAAGCCCGCCGTTGTGCAGGGTCTCGCTGTCAGCGTAAGAACTGCTCCCCTCCCCATCGTTGGCTGGGTGGGTTATTTTTGTCCGCCTCAATTAAGCTTTTGGTGCCCCTTCTCACTGCGCACGATAGACGAATGGGCAATGGGCATATTCGAGATTTTGTATACCTAGTCCATCGAGGAGCCTTGTTCATTAGGTTAGTGCTGTGCTACCATTCACCCATCAACAAGCTTCTATCTGGTCTATTTTGTGGACAATGCCGCGCGCAACTGATCTGACAGCCGCAAAGGCAGGTTCTGCGCAGCAAATTCGAGCCCGTCACGTCCAGAGAAGGACCCACGCCGCAGTCGCTGATCATCTTACTGTGTACGAGCACAACACGGCTGAACAGTCGAATATACGATGACACTGATTGTATGACCATATGACCAGTATCCATAAGCACGCCTTGATTGAGTTACGTTACGGTACGGTAGCCACAAGCCTCCTCATCGCCCACAAGTCGTACTTCAACACCGAAGAGGGCCGTTCGTTTACTTGACAGGGCTCCTCCATATATAGACCGACATGGCACCAGCCTACGCAGACCACGCTGGTCATCGGTTATCTATGTAGGTAGAGTCGGGTGCCTATCACTCTGCTAGCCCCGCATGGCCGGCGCCATGGATGCTTCCGGCACTCAGACCTCGGCGGTGGCGTTCACAGTACATGCTGAGCCATTCCCTGGTAAATGGCTGCCTTAGCACCGGGGCACCGCTGAGACGGCCGCAGAGAGGAAAACGGGCAAGCATCCAATTACACTGTTCGTAATCTCCCCTCTTTGACACGGGCTTAAATCATCAAGTGGCCATCCCGAGAGATTCACACCATTGCGTCCCTGTGCCATCTGATCCACCGGGATCTACTTTTGCAATTCGTGGTTGGGTGGGCCAGGTTTGACGATGTCGGACCATACGCCTGCCGCAGATCAATGCGCTCGTCTACGTCCCTTCCCGGCAATGAGGGGCCGAGATGCAACAGAATGTCGCGTCGCAAGAGAAAAATGCGTCATTTCCAGCGGTGGTGTCTTTGGTCATAACCTTCCTCGGCTTGCTCTGCGATAAGCTACGTGATCAGTCAGGCATTATGGCCTGCGGGTAGGATGTTTCTAGACAACGCGAATTGATGGAAATTTCTAGTGCTTTTAGGCACCATGGTTATGAGCACCGCGCCGAGGGCGTCAACGTCTTCGAGCTTTCAGGCTTTTGCAGTTGGCCTCTTGGGGATGGCCCGTGGTCGTAAAGGAGCCAGCGGGGAGACGAATTCGCTGTCGACCCGAGATGCCACGGTTTCCGTCGACACGCGGTCCACGACACGAGTTTTGCTGGAGTGGTCTGCATTATGTAGGTCTGTAGTTCTGGTCAAGCTGCCGAGACTGACATGTATCTAGCATCCTGGCGCCAGTAAGTCAACAAGCCAAACAGATGCGTATAATAGTATGTGACATCTTACAAGTGCGCCTCTGGACAGGCAAGGCAGCGAGCACCTCCAGTCCGGATACAGGTAGGTATAGCCCTCGAAGAATCTTCCATTCTTCCTAGAGTAATGTATTGATCCCGCGCTAGGCCCGACCCAGAAACACTGGTAGCCTGTCTGGCAAGCTGGACATATGTGCATAATGAAACTGGTTAGTCCTTTCTGGCTTTCGAATGTCGGTTGCCTTGTTCACACACGCCAGTCAATATCTTCTCTCACGCTGCAGGGGCGCTTATCTTCGCGTCGCTGCCTCACACGGTTTTCAACACGGACGCCATGTCTCGTTACGAAGCCGCCGACAAAATTGATCTCTTCGTCTGCAGCATTTACTTCTTCGGCGTGGGGACATGCTTCGTCTTATCCACGACGTAAGTTGCGCTGCTCCTTGATCACTTCGGCCCATGGACTGATGCCCAATAGTTTTCACACTTTCATGCACCACAGCAAGACGACCTACGATTTTGGCATCAAGTTGGACTATGCTGGCATCCTCCTCCTGATTTACACGTCAACGTTTCCTCTGATTCTCTATACATTCCCTTGCCGCATGTACCTGCAGGCCTTATACATTGCGGTCATTACCAGCCTTGCGGGTGGCTGTATGCTCGCGACATTCCACCCGTCAATTGGCGGACCACATCTGGGTCACGTTCGCGCATTTCTCTTCGGCTCTGTTGGTCTTGCATCATTCCTTATCCCAATCCTCCATGGTATCTTGGCGGCAGGTTTGGAAGAGCAAAGCGCCAGGGTAGGACTCTGTTGGATTTGGCTGACGGTGCTCTGCAATGGCCTAGGGGTTGTTGCGTACGCGTTCAAGGTAGGCTCTCAGTCCTGTCACTCTTGCATGGGAATGGCTAAGATGAAATAGTTTCCCGAGACTTGGTATCCTCGACGCTTCGATATCGTCGGCGCGAGCCATCAGATAATGCATACAATGGTCGTATTCGCGGCCCTAGCCTACACCAAAGCCGTGCTGGTAGCTTTTGATTATCGCCACAGCCACCACCCCATATGTTGAGAGGCTTTTCAGTAACAAGATCCAACATATTAATATTTTGTACGTCTCTATGAAGCGAACCTGAAGTCAAGTTTTTTGTTGCCCATTTCCTTGTTCTCAGACAGATACACAAGCTTCTCCTCTGGGGTCAACCCTTGCCATTTGTTATCTCTAGACTTGTTGCGCTGAACATAGTACAGCTTGGCCAGGGCATATAGAACGATGTTCATACATGCGATTCCAATCAAGATGCTGTTGCCTCGTCTGTACAAAGGCGCGTCGTCTGCTCGGTAGATGTTGGAGGATGTGATAACTCCTGCGTGGAGGAACATATTATAGAGCGCCGCACCCACGGTTCGAGTTCGGACCGCATTCGCATTTCGCGAGACCCAGCCCACTTGTACTGGATGTCCTGTGAAGAAGGGTCAGCCATATTCATCTCCCATTAGAAATAATTAAGTGTCATATACCAAGCGGCGCAGCGAGCAGTAAGCTCGTCATCCCCCACGTCAACCACTTTGACACTTTGGTCGTATCAACAACACGCAAATATATCAGGAAGGGTAAAGACCAGAACTGGAGGATTGATGCACAGGCGGCAAGCTGGCCAGTCACTTCAGCTAGAGTGGCTAGTCCCAGCATCAAAACAACTATAGTATTCATGAGCGCGTTCCTCAAGCCCGCTTCTAGGGTAAACCACCTACTCTTCAAAACCAAGTAAGGAATCGTGAGGAGATTCGTCTCGAAAGTCCCGAACCCCAGTGCACGGAGCGACGGTGTCAGATATTGAGTCGGCGTTAGCGTGGGGATATTGAAAGTCAAACCGATAAGGTATAAGGGCCTATACACAATGTCAATTAGCCGCGAGGGAATGGGCATCAGTCTACGCACCAAAGATCGACGTCTTTGAGACTCATCCAGATCAATTTCAATCCTACCGGTTGCCGATTGTGCATGGTGCCCTTTCCTGGGTCGTCTCTGATAACTCGGTTCACCATAATGATCTCCTCGCTACTCAATGTCAGTCATGAACCAAAGTGCCATTTCTACAATCACACGACATACCGCTCCGTGAACCAGCCCTTCTTGCCGCGAAACCAGCTTGCAGTTTGGGTTGGCCCTGGAGCCATCACGGCGTAGGAGAGGACACCAATACTACCCGTGATAAGTCCCTTCACGCCGTTAGCAAATGGAAGCAACCAGATATTCCCTGGACAATACCTCGATCAGAAAGAGCCATCTCCACCCAGCATAGCCCTAAGATTAAAGTGAGTTTGAAACCAAATCAAGGTCTGGCACGACGCGAAGCTTTACCTGGACCCCTTTCATATGAAGCAAGCCGTACGCGATGATGGCCGCCAGGATATCCGCAATGAACATGCCCGTCCAGAAAAAGCCAAGCCTGAGAGTTAGCTCATGATGTTTATACCAGTAGGACAAATAAAGGACGACCTATAGTGTTGCACTGGTCAGTAGCGCCCCACTGTTTTAGCTTTGTCAAATTGGCCGCTAATTTACCTCTGGTATGAAGCCCCCTTGCAGAAATCCAAGAAATGCTCGGCATGTAAGGAACGAGGCTCGAGAGTTCAGCGCGAACTGCGACGCGCAAACGACCGAGAACAGAATGATCTGAGTGGGGATCCACCGATCCGGGCCCAGCCACTTGTTCAGTAGTTGGGAGGGGAATTCTCCGGATAGAAAGCAGACTGCGAATACGGTATTTCCGAGATTGTAAACTGCTGTTTGTCAGACTTTTTGCTTCTTCCGAGGAAAAGACTGAGCTCGCCAACCGTTCGTATCAAAGTGCATGTCCTCTAGAAAGGTATCTGACAAAGCCTGAGACAGGTTCGCTCGGTCAAGCTCCATTGCCATAAACACTGGAAACAAAGTTAGCGAGTCTAGTTGTCGAACCCTTATTGGGTCCATGGCTATATCCTGTGGCCTGGGCGCGTGAAACATCTCCCCCTCGAAAAACGCATCTATTCCGGGGCACTGGAGCCTACTCACTAATCATACACCACGACATGATGCGAAAGTCCATCTTCCTGATGACTTTGAATTCCTCCTCCCAGGTCCACCGTGCCGAGGGGTCAAATCGATGGAGATTTTCCCTTTGAATGCTCAGCTTCTCTCTCGAATGTTTGCACGCATAATCCATATTACCCACCAGTCATCGCGAGGTTGATATTGGGGCGCAACATCGGGAACATCAAAGACACTTGGCTAATCAATCTATCAGCTCTCGTTTCAACCCAGTATCTCATGGAAACTCACTAGTGTTGCAATAGAATAAGGGTCGTAGGTCTTTTTGGTTCGCTGGAACCAGAACTTCTTCTCCTCTAGGGGCTTTCCCAAAGGCAAAGAAGACTGCTCGCGGGCCTCCTGGATTTCGGCTGTGTATTCAGGGTCGTCCTGGGAAACCAGTTTCTCCGTTACGATCTGCTCGGGAACCCACGTCGCCATCGTGGACGGTTGCGAATTTACTGTAGACTACGTGCTGCTGATTGGAGCGTCGGCGCTCTGCCTAGGCCACAAAGCTTTTGGGGTTTCCAAACGGAAGCCATGGCTTATCAACAAGAGGTTCTTATGGTCGCCACTGGGGCTCCACGCAGTTACATCCGGGTCATCAATCATAATGTATGCAGCATGTATTGAAGTCCCAAGAGAATGGTCCAATGATCCGGCTACTCAACAACTGCCCTTTTCAGAACATCAGATGCGGGGTATCAACGAACCACGGCACGTACATTGACGCGCATAGCAGATAATTGGTGGTTATGCCCTCCCATCGTCCAAGGATATCACAAGATTGTTCCCGTGATGGCCCAAAGGTGATATGACATTCGACAGCCTTTATCAAGCTTTTCAGCCTTGGGGGGAATGCTGCTGATCACGCAATACCACAGTCAAATTGTCAAATCTGAAATTGGACAGGGGCATTCCCTTCCAACGTCGCCAGATAGCGATAGCGGTTTCGCTACTCGATGTGGTAATTGACCCCCGGCGGAGGAAGTAGCTCGTCAGCGCAGCGTGTTCAGCGTCAGGATCTTGTTGCCCTCTTCAGCCTCATCATACTGAACGGAATTGAACCTTGCTGCCAAGAAGATGATGGTTGCGCTCAAACTGCTGCCTCTGGCAACGTTTACTCTATCACTCGCCGACAGCATTGCGCCGCTTGAACCTGTGAACCAGCTCCCCATTGGTCCGCAGCTACAGATCTCCCATCCGGCAGCGACTCGTCCTAACATTATTTTCGTGCTTACGGATGATCAGGACCTGCACATGCAGTCTTTGAACTACATGCACCATGTCCAGAGGCATCTGATTGATCAAGGAACCTCCTTCAGCCGTCACTTTTGTACCACCGCTTTGTGCTGCCCATCCAGAGTGACTTTATGGACCGGTAAAGCAGCGCACAACACAAACGTTACTAACGTCAACCCGCCATATGGTATGTAACCGCCACAAAACTTCAAAATAGTGCTAACGGATTTCTCAGGAGGGTATCCCAAGTTCTTGAGCCAAGGCTTTAATAACAATTATTTGCCAATTTGGCTGCAGGAAGCAGGGTACAATACCTACTATACCGGTAAATTATTCAATGCTCACTCTGTTAACAACTATAATTCGCCTCATGCAGCCGGATGGACTTCCTCGGTAGGTGTACACCGGCACTTCCTTTCATTGTGTTTGACTCTGTCTAGGACTTCCTGCTGGATCCATTCACGTATTGGTATATGAACAGCACATATCAAAGAAACAGAGACCCACCTGTCAGTTACGAAGGAAGACATAGCGTAGAGGTGTTGACGGAGAAGGCTTTGGGGCTTCTTGACGAAGCGGTCGAAAGTGGTAATCCATTCTTCCTAGGAGTGGCCCCGGTTGCGCCTCATGCAAACATTTGGGCCCCTGGTTTTGTGGATGGGAACCATACCGACATACGGGATGTAATATTTGGCGTCCCTGTTCCTGAAGAAAAGCATTCGAAGTTGTTCAATGACGCCAAAGTGCCTCGGACTGAGAACTTCAACCCGAATCAGCCATCAGGGGCAAGCTGGATCAGAAAATTGCCAAAGCAAAGTCAGGAGAATGTCGAATACAATGATCATTTCTACCGGCAACGCTTGAGAGCCCTTCAAAGCGTTGATGATCTTGTCGATGGACTGGTGAAACGCTTGGAAAGACATGGCATACTCGAAAATACTTACATCATCTACACAACCGACAACGGGTACCACATTGGCCAGCATAGGCTTCAGCCGGCAAAACAATGCAGGTGAGTATGGATTCGGGTCTCATATCTCCGTCGTATTGCTGCATTACTGATGTGTGCTTCCAGTTTTGAGGAAGATATAAATATCCCCATGATAATCCGCGGACCTGGCGTCCCAAAGAATGCAGTAACGGATATTGTCACGACACACACTGACTTCGCTCCGACTTTATTAAAAATTGCTGGAGCACCTCTTAGGGATGACTTTGACGGGCTGGCAATACCTCTGACCAGTTATGGCCTAGAACAAGCCACTAAAAGCAGGCATGAGCATGTGACTGTCGAACATTGGGGCTTCGCTTCCAATGAAGGCACATTGTTCGAGGGTTGGCAAAGGCTGTATTGGAATAACACATACAAAGCTCTGAGGGTAATAAGCAGTTCGTATGATCTCCATTATCAAGTTTGGTGCAATAACGATCACGAACTGTATGATTTGAAGGTTGGTAAAGACAACGTCTGAAATGTGTGCAACACAGCTAATACTAAGCTTTCCAGACCGATCCTGGCCAAATGAGAAACCTCCTAGACCAGGAAGAAACCACGTCTACCAAATTACTTGGAGTGCCTCTTGAAAGAGTTGTAGCTCGCTTAGACTCTCTACTCTTTGTTCTGAAGTCCTGCAAGGCTGGAACTTGCACTCGCCCATGGGAGGCGTTGCATCCAGCCGGGAGTGTGGAGACTTTGAAGGAGGCTCTTTCTCCCCGTTTTGATGTGTTTTATGCCGAAAAGCGTCAGAATATCGTCTTCGATAGGTGTGAGATGGGATTCATTCTAGATGCTGAGGGCCCGCAATTTGTAGATAAACATGAACGGGCAGTTGTTGACATAAACTAGCACCATTTCGAATAATGTTGAAGTTCAACAACTAGCATTAGATCCTTCGGCAGTGGTATTCAATATGAGCTTCAGCATCCTACAAACTAACCTCCGTTGGTTGATTCACTTCGTTAGGGGTTTTGGCCGGGGAAATCACTTCAAAAACTCTGACGCGGCACGTATTTGCGTGCTGGCTGATACGTGTTTACAGCTCCGGTCGTACTTAGCCGCCTGTTCATCACCTCAGCAGCACCGCATGTCGTTTTGTAACCGGACTTCCGTTATCTTCTACGATCCCGTAAACGGGGATATTCAACGCTAATTAGAATTGACGGCTTGACAGAGGCCAAAGATAGTGCTCCGCTTTCTCTTATTATTGCATCTGGTTCCTGTTCGCAACCATCCGTCTGTGATACCATGATTCTTGTCCGATTCATCATGCCGACCGCACAGCGTACAGAATGGTACGCAGGGATTCTCACGCCCTCCGACGGGCCCGTCAGTCCACAGCTCGGAAGTAAACTGTTTCTAGCACCACTAGAGATACGTTGCTCTATATACTCACAACTCTCTCTGGACAATTTCTATGTCGTCCTCCGTAACGGTGGCCTGTTCATCTCAAGATGCATCACACCCATTCCTGTCCACGATACGGGAATGAGACAGAAGGACAGCGTCCATATGCCGTGCCGAGCCATTTGGCCGCGGCATCGTTCTTCCTCGTGGGGCCCTTACTGGAGGTGCCAAGAAGTAATCTGTGACGAAAAGCAAGGCGCGCCTGAGAGTAAAGACGCCAAAAATGATGACTCTCGACTTCCGATCTTCTCGGGATTGCTAATTATGGAACTATATCTTCAACATCTGTTGGCAGATATATACACATTGTGCGGCCTATTTTCGACAAGTGCACGCACCGTCGAGATCTGCGACCTTGACACTTTATGATATTTGATGTCGGTTGAGAGTAGATTCTTACCGATTGATATTTGTTCCCGCTGTGCCTTAGCCTCTGTGAGAAGTGTCCGCCCTGACATTGAAACTCTTCGTGGAGTTTTTCAAGGCACTGAAGCCGACAGCGGCCGGCGGTATCTGCCAAATTTCCCGGGCTCCCAGTGCGGATACAAGCGATGCTGCATTTCTCTCAAAGTTGAAGGCGTGGAGTCACATTTACCCTGACCTGCGTCGTTTGGGCCAACTTAGGCGGCTAAACGTCTGGTTAGATCACGACGAGACGCACACATGGGCGGTTGTCCATGGGGAGTTGTCTATGAGCGAGCCACAATGTCTCCATTCACCTTCCTTAGCTCGAAACTAGGACTCAAACTGGCTACGAGTTCCCTAATTTTGGATCCCCGGTGGGAATCCTAGTGAAGACACTTTACGACAGATGAACTGGCTCTCCCAATTCGTATATAGCGAAGATATCGGCAGATATGCCTTGCCGTCACGAACATCGAGGGCCAGATCAGTGTCGAGTACTTTTCTGACTTCCCTATGGACTGCGGCGAATCCATAGGCATTATGCCAGCACGCGAACTCGCCGAGGCCGAGCGAGAGTTTTGGACGATGGGAGAAGACGCACATGAGCAGTTTTCGATGATTTCAGGTATAAATCCAGCTCTATGGATTTTCGGCAAAGCGATTATTAAGGAACTTGACTGATATTCAACTATGGCAACTTATGACAATATTGTTCCCGAACCAATTTATTTCTCGTTCACAAATACACTTCCATAATTCTGCATAAGACGACTAGAGATGACGTATAGTACTGCCGGCTCATCACCTTAATTTTGCAGATTTATTACAGGATTATCACGGGTAATGAATCGCGATAGCATATTGCTTTTATCCACATCCATCATTGCGTATAGTCCTGCACTATATAGGAAGAATCTCGCGGTGATCTGCGCAACCTTATACATACCAGAAGCTGACTTCTATAGTTCCAATAAACTATCAAAACGATTTAACTATACAGAGGTGTTTATTTACGCCCTTCTAAATTTGCTACATTCAAAAGGAAAATAACTTACAGTGTTTGTGAATTTACAATACCTGACATTTGGCACATGTGCCTTCGTTTTCGGCACCCAGGACGGCTCCAGGCCTAGTAGACAAACATGGTATGCAGCCAGATGGCGTCATTGGAAGGTCAGCATTTCATTGGGCAATACATCCGCGACCCTCACTGCATATCTCTCAATCTACTACCTAGTGTGCACCTCATGAATTCAACAACCATTGAATTTGCCACTGCGCCACGGAGCTCAGAGAAGACCGTTCCTGATTGCGCGACGTCGCACTGAACATCTGCAATGCGCGATCAAAATGATGAAAGGAGTGCCCTTCTGGGGCCGACTTCAAGCATCTCAACAGCGAACAGCGTAGGCGATTGCCGTTCGATCAGAAGCGACGGATCCGACGTCAGGCCAGCCACAGCGGTCGCAAATGGAGAACAAGACGTCGCGAGTGTCGCTCCTGCAGCGTTAGACAGCCAAACCAAGCTGTCAGTACATGTGACTTTGAATACAGCATCACTCATCCAGCTTGTTGCAGTGTTGTCAATAGGTAAAATTCACGTACCAAGAACTTCACGGTGGATGCTTAGAAGATGCACAGGCATCTTTACGGCTAGTTTAGACGGCTCCATTGTCATGGCCACTCATCCTAGAATCGCATCGGAATTCAACGCCCTTGAGGAGTCTAGCTGGCTGTTTATCAGTTACTTACTAGCTGGTGTGGTGACTCAGACACTTTATGCGAAGCTCAGCGATATATATGGCCGAAAATGGCTCCTCGTATTTTGCTACGCCTTAATGGTCGTCGGTTTGTGAGAACCCTTGAATCAACACTTAAGATGGCTTACTAAGACTCACAGGATTACCATGTATGCACACTCCAGTCGGCTTGTGATAGTCTCATATATAATGGACTGACTGTGTCATCCTAGCGGCATGGGCCAGAGTATGTGGCAGGTTGTACTTGGCAGGGTTATCTCGGGTTCAGGCGGCTCAGGAATGTCATCAATTGGTTTGGTTTTGATTACTGGTGAGAGCTTGTTTCGACACGATCGCATGCGACACTAACTCACGGCCACTAGACCTTATACCTCTTCGGGAGGTTGCTACTTGGCACGGATATTGTACGTTTCTCCCCAAGGGTCGTTTGCCTCATTCAGTGCACTCCTTGAGATATGCGTACAGGAATCAGCCTCAAAGCCATGATGTTAACCTTTTTCTTCAGTGAATGTAATAAACACTACTGGTCGAAGCCTAGGCGGACCCTTGGGTGGATGGCTTGCAGACCAGGTTGGCTGGCGTTGGTGAGTAGCAACAGCTTAACCATACGCTTTTACTGAATTATAGCACAGGTCATTCCTCAGCCAAGCACCCATGTTTGCCATCGCCGTTGTCTCTTGTATCTTGGCCATCCCCAACACAAAACGGGCAACTGCATCTCAGAATTACAACGGCATCAAGACCAATTTCTTTGTGCGAATTGACATGATTGGGATTATACTTCTAGGGCTTGGTATTCTGGCAATGATGTTGCCGTTGGAGCTTGGTGGTGTATATGTATCATGGGAGCATCCGATAATCTTTGTGCTTTTCAGCATCGGTGCCGTTCTCCTCCTCTTGTTCCTGGCGAATGAAGTGTGGTGGGCTCCGAACCCTGTGTTCCCGGTTCGCATGTTGAAGAACAAAGAACTGGTTGCCTGTTACCTCGTAATAGGATTATTGGCTGCTGCTCAAACCGCTGTAAGTTTCTGTGCTATAGTGCTCAGGAGACATTCAGGTTGTACTAACAACGGATCGCTGGTTAGCTTATGTTCTCTGTCCCGCTATACTTTCAAGTCACTCAACGAGTTTCAAATACTATAGCCGGCATCCATTTATTTCCGGCTGTTTTTGGCAATGCCGTTGGAGGCCTAGCTGCAGGCAGGATTATCAAGGCGTGCGTATCCATTCTTTTTGCAATGGCTAACTCTAACTCAACTCCTCGAGCAGTACTGGTCGATATAAGGTTGTTGCAATAGCGGCCTCGGTATCAGGATCAATAGCTTACCTGTTACTAATTCTGCGTTGGCTTGGAAAAACCAACTGGTTGGAGTCTATGTACATTTTCTTCGGGTATGTCTTCATCTACTCTTTGCTTTCTGTCGTTAATACACAAAGTCTCATACTTTGGTATAGCGGGCTAGGTGCAGGCATGGGCAATACCGCCATATTCGTCAGCCTCAATGCCGTTACCGAGCCCTCTCACAAAGCAGTTGCGGCTTCGGGTCTATTTCTTTCAATGCCTATCGGAATGATCACGGGGATCGCGGTCACTAGCGCATTGATGCTTGAGGTGATGCAGAAACAACTCGACGATGGTCTTGTCAAACTGGGCTTAAATCTGGCAGCCCGACTGGAGGTTAGTATATTTTAGGCAGGCTCATAGCAATTCGGAAGGCCATGGCTAATGTCAATGCACCAAGATTATCTCCAAGGCTTCAGGAAATGTTGACTACATTTACAGTCTCCATGGGCCCGTTGCGGACGCTATTTCAAGCGCATATGTTGATGGATTAAGATGGGGCTATGGTAGGTCTCTGTCAGTTACGTCATTCCTTGTGACTAATCACGTACAAAGGGGTATCATTTGCCTGCTCCATATTTGCACTATTAGCGGCATTTATCTTGAAGAATCGTCGTCTAGAATGATTACAGAGAGATAAATGGACAAGAAATGATATGGAGTCGGATCACAAGAGCACCGCGAAATCATCAGTTTCATGAGTGGAAATTGGACTCCACACCATCAAACCTTTGACTCGGAATATGTAGTTCTAAATGGTATATCTCTTAGGGATACATCTCAGCTTTCAGCATTGGTTTGTCTTTCATTTTACGAAAGTCTCTGCCTAGCACGCCGATTCTTTAAAAGCCTTGTTTCTTAACCTGCTGCTTTGCAGCTGCGATTGTAGCGGCAGCGTTCGGGTCAACGAAGTTGCATCCATTCTTTCCACTATATCGACAGTCAGAACTGGAGCCCATCTGAAGCATAAGAACGCGGCGAAACTTACTTCTGGAACTGTGCCGCTTCAGCCGAACATACACCAACGTTGCTTGCATCCGCGCAACAACCCGATTGGCAATCAGCGTCATTGACGCAGCCTCCTGTGATGAATTGTGATCCATTCCCAGACCCAACGTTCTTTGCGCCAGCGTTATTCGGGGTGATCGCCGTGACACTTAAGGCAACTGCAGTTCCGGACCAAATTAGCAAAGCACAGAGATCATGGGATGACCTTGGTCCTCAGACACCTACATAGAAAAGCAGCTAGAATGAAGCGAGCCATGATGAAAAAAAGTTCTCACTGAGAAAAACGTCAATAAGTTTAATACAGACTTGGCGTTGGCGACACCGGGTCGTTCACAAATTGTTATTGTGGCTGGACGGATGTCATGCCAATTCCAAGGCATGTTGGGATTAAGCAGGGCTTTATATATATGCACTGTGGCCTCGCGATCGGCTGTGGACTGATATAAACCATACACAGAAGAAGCATTGATGTCTGTCTCGCCGCGGGAAGCCCGGTTCGTCTCAAGACTGGAGGCAATCCCTGGCCAAGGACGTCAAAGTCCTGATCCACGACATGGGCTCAACCGGAAAGTACATGTACGTGTTCAGCATTTGGGCTTTGTCTGAGTTCTGTACGGCTTGTAAAGTGGACCTCGGCAAGCACTTTTGAGACTCTAGTTTTCAAGCCTGGAAGTGAATGGTTTGATCGACGCAAGAACCAGGTTTGCAATTATTCCCCACAACGCCGAGACGCTGCATCAGAACGCAATCGTCCCAAGTTACGATGATTTCCAACCTCCATCGGATGATCAAGCCAACTGATACATTTGATTCAGAGGGCTTTGCGTGCGGGAGAATGTCAATTGCTAGTGATGAAAAATGACAGGCAGACGTAGCCAATAGATCTGCATAACAAAGACAACTGGCTCAGGTCGCGTAGTACAAGCAAGCATGTACTCTGGCGTTTCGCGCACGCATGTACTTATACCCCATTAGCTTCCCTGGACAATGAAATACTCAGATTGGAGAGGAACTTTTACAGAATGCGCGCAACTGTTTTCAGGCATAGGTATCGCCCTCAGCTCGCGGCATCAAGCACAAGGCTAGTGGATTACCCTAGCAACTTATCCATTTTAGCCAAACTCGGCTGCAAGCTGATATATCTATAAAACTAGATGATGCGATCATTATGGGGTGCGATGTGTGATGTATTGAAGATGGAGAATGTAAGTATCCGTGGCTCCCACTAAGGTGTATCTTACCACGGAACTAGCTTATCTCCTTATCTTTATGGCAGTTGCCGCCAGTTACCAATAGATGACAGCTCGCACCGCTATCTGTGTGTGCACCTCTACCAAAACGTATCATACTCACTCGAAGAGAAATACATGCCTACAGCCAGGCATCATGCTTGCAAGTCTTCTAATTGTGACTAAATTGATTGTACCAGCATTGCCTATCATGGATTGATTCGGTACTCACGGCCATGACGAGAAGCAACTGTAAATCTACATCTCAATGCCGTTATCAAGTAAAGTCGCCTGTCGTATAAGTGTATATATGCCGCATTTACCGCTCGATTGATGTACAATAAGCCATCAGAAGAATACAGGGAGACATAAAAAAAGAAAGGGGGAAAAGTGAAGGAAAGAGCGCAGGGGGCATTGTTAGCGCTATTACAACGGCATTCCGCTGCGAGGCTAACAATGGATCATATCACGGGAAATCACTATGATTCCAATTTCATTATGATGTCCGCATGCTCGTGGGCTGTATCAATGAATGGTGCACTCCCACATTGAATATCACCGGGCTCACGATGCCTATCAACCTAATTCTGTAGACTGCAACACTGCCTCGCCCGAGTTTGCGTGACGCCCGCCGCCTGTCCGACATTCGTCTGTCTAACAATAACACCCAAGTCCACACGGCGTATTTTTTCCGGCTGTCAAACATCATGCGGTGTACCTTGTATCGAGCGCACCGGGGTGTTACAGTATTTCAGCAGGGGCGGCTGCTTGGAAACCTCCTTGTCTACAAACAGGGTTTGTGGGATCCACGGGTTCTTGTCATACTTGACCGATTCTTCATCTCAGAATCGAATATTCAGTTGAAAATATAGCCATGCTTCAAACTTCAAGATCAGGCAACTTGCATACCAAGAATTTGTAGCGAGCACTTGATTGATTTTTGATAATGTCGAAGAATTCAGAATTCCACATAGAAGGCTGATCTTTCCTTAGTATTACTTGTGTGCGTATGACATCAAATCCGAGCTGCTTCATCATCAGCTTACATTGCAGCCTCAGTCAACCTTTCAAGTATCAGCAGCCATGAGGCTCGCGTTGGTTACTGCTACCATTCTCCTGACGGCCGTTGCCGCAGATACGACGACTTCAACATCAGCAAAGACGACATTGACGTCATCGGCTATTGTCTCTCTAATACCTTCTACTTCGATGGTATCACAAGGTAGCACCGCTAAAAGTTCAATTTCAGCTACAGATAGCTCGGACGGCTCCTCGACTACAACTACGGCGTCTTCCACCCAAGCTCCTACCAAGACCTCCATCTCAAGTGGCGCTGTATCGAAGCAAACCGGTATGGCTATTGCTGGACTGGCCGTTGGCGTCGCGGCAATATTTGCTTAGGGAGCTCTATTCGAGAGGCTGTGGATTGGTATCGAGAGAGCCTGGTCATCTGCTAGACCTTCAGTTCTTCCCTCATGGCAGTACTCGACAGAAAATGGACGGAAGGTTTCGTAGCGGTGCGAGGACAACAGAATGCCATGGGCCATACAAATGTTCGAGATGCAGGTTGGAAAGAGTCCCGACTGAGGCTAAGAGAATCCCCATTCAGCCATACTCATTTATATATTCCAGTTTACGAAACTCCCATATCAACACGAAAGCCGTCCCTATACAGCTGTGAGTAGAGATTACGATCTGATCGGTTGGATGTTGGGTCTGTCCAAAAATCCCCAGATCAACATACGTCTGGGTAATGCAATAATTGTAAAGCAATGTGGGTGCTCGGGTGTCAGCCACTGCGCCAAGCCGGGCTGTAACGATATAGTCCAATGAGACACAAACACCAGTCAGAGGATGACGCACCAATTTCGCAGGCACTATTGCCGCTTCAACGTAGCCACCGTGGCCGCCCAATAAATGACACGCCCCTGAAGGCGATCCTGGCAGCGCCTACAAGTTCGGGATTATTGTCAAAGTGGCCGGCCTCCGTCCAAAAAGACCTCCTCTTTCTTGTCGCGAGAAAGTTGAAATTGCAAGTACGCTCACTAGGACTGGGGTGCTACACCATCACCCATACGCTCATCTCAGCAGACCCATCCAACCATTGTGACTCTAGAGATTCACCCGACGCGCTACGAACCTCTCCCTGCTGCGATGCCTACTAAAACTTATCATCGTCAAACCACAGAACATATGCAAGATTCGAAAAGTGAAACCACCAATGAAAACAAGTCCAAACCAAAAGACAGGAGGTCAAACCCCTTGGCCACAGCACTGAAGAAGCTGTTCAAATCACCCTCTGTGGAAAGGTACGAGAAGAATGTGGATCAGTCTGCATGGAAGCTCGATGGTGAAGTCGATTGAATATTGTGCTCAACTGAGCCCGTCATCACACTTTAATACATACAGCTCCCTGAAGGTATCCCAGCGATCGATTACTCCCGTCGCTAGCACGGTGGTGATGCCCAAGGTCTTGGGATTGGCTTCTAGCCGAGTAAGGATACCTACCTACCCAGGTACCGCGTTACAGACCTTATCCATGGGCAGCTAACCACCTGCTTTGATCGAAGCGTACTCCCCTAGCTTCCCGGCCTGTCAGTTGACTGCGGTTCTGGTCTTGGATAGTGTGCAACTCGATGCTGACGAGCAGAGAAGGCGAGGCGAGGCGAGGCGAGGCGAGTCAAATATTCACATGCAAGTCGTCTTGGTCGCCAGAGGGTCCAGGTCTCTCACACTGGCCCCACCATTAGTAAAACGGCACGTCATCCCCGCTCATAACCGGACGGGACCCTGCATCTTCCTGCGGGCACAACTAAACGGCAGGAGGAAAATTTCCCGTCACGGCGTAGCTGGAACGCGACTGGGAAATCGCTCAAGTCGTGTGCTCTCCGGTCTTCACTCTCTCTCAGATTACGTGCTGATCCCGAGAGTGCACAATTTGGAGAACAAGGCAGGATGGCAGATTCCCAGCCCCTCCGTATCGGGTTCGTCCCGGAGCACTTCTCCACTCCTATCCACTTTGCACAGAAGCACTTCGGCCTCTCGGCCACCTTGACCCCATTCCCCTCCGGGACTGGCCACATGATCACCGCCTTGCGGGCCGGGGAGATTGATGTTGGCATCGGCCTGACAGAGGCATGGGTCGCGGGCCTGGGCAAGGAAGACACACCTGGGGACGGTGGGTACCGGATCGTGGGCACCTATGTCGAGACCCCTCTCTGTAAGTTGCTGCGTTCATGCCTCGGCGTATCCAGACGGCTGATACAACTGTAGGCTGGGCCATTTCCACAGGGGCCAAACGCCCGGACATCTCGTCCGTCCCGTCTCTCCAGGGCTCCAAAATTGGCATCTCAAGGCTGGGCTCGGGCTCCCAGGTCATGGGCTACGTTCTGGCAGACCAACAAGGCTGGCTCTCGTCCGGCAGTCCCTATGCAGACTTTGTGGTCCTACAGACCTTTGCGAATCTGCGCAATGCCGTCAACGACGGGACGGCGGACTTCTTCATGTGGGAGCATTTCACGTCCAAGCGGTACTACGACTCGGGGGAGATCCGCAGGATTGGCGAGATCTACACGCCCTGGAGCAGCTGGAAGATCGTGGCATCTACGTCCAGCACGAAGCTCGGAAACGACCCCAGACTGAAGGACTTGTTCTCGAAGCTGGACCGGGGCATCCAGTACTTTGAGCAGCACCAGGACGAGGCTGTCGAGTACATCAGTACAGCGCTGGACTACTCGGAGGAAGATGCGCGGGAGTGGCTCAAGACTGTGAGATTCGCCGGCGAGACGGCTGGGGTTGACATCAAGGTCATCGAGAGCTGCATCAGTGCGCTGAGAAAGGCTGGCGTGCTCAAGGACGGCAAAGGGTTCCAAGCACCGCAGATGCTGGTGGAGGGTTTGGGAGAGCAGTTACCCATGTGATAGGGCTCCATGTCTTTCTGACGTGGGCTGAAGTTGTCACCAACCTCAGCTCCCGTCAGCGCCGCCCCGCACGCACAGTTTTCGGACCTCATGTGGGATGGGTGCGGCTCTACGACAATGATCTCCATGAGCAATGAGCAGGTTAGCGCAATGATATCAAGGAGAGTGGCAGGTGTGCGAGGATGCGACACCTCTGGCCGCTCGTCTGAGTGTCCAGGCTGCTGGGGGGTGGCCCAACCACAGCTCGGCTGAGCTACTAAAAAGGTAGAAGCAGCCAGCCCGGGAGCTGCCCGTTTTCTTAGCTACCAGGGCTACCTAGGTACCTGGTTAGGTAACTTAGCCGCCGCCGCCACGCCGCCATGCTGCCCCGCCAGCGGCCGTCTGGCTGTATCTGGTCGCAATCGACACCAACGTCAGTGATCGGCGTGCCGTTTTGGTAAACGAGTCCCAAGCTAGTTGCATTGCTACATGCATCCCGAACCATCGTAGAGACCTCGTTGTTTGCACATGATATCGTCCTTGCGCCTCTCCCCTCCCTTGACAGCATGTATGGGTGCCGCTCCGTCCAATCAAGTTCCCGTCCTTCGTCATCAATCCAGCTTCCTCCGCTCTAGACAAAGACCTCTCCCGGGCCGTCTCTATAATCGCCACGAGACCAACACTCGCCAAGATGCCGTTCCTACGGCTCCTACACGCCCGCGTACCTACCACGAGCGCCGAAACCCTCCGATACACCCTCCTCCGCCCTCGGCGACCCTTGAACGCCCGCTTCTCGTCGAACAAACCGCCGTCCTCGTCTCCGGACCTGACACCTAAGCAGCAGAGCCGCTTCGACCGGATCCTGACGCGGACGCAGCGCTGGCTGCCCAAGCGCTTCCATCCGACGCTGCAGAACTTCCGGGCCGCGCCGGGCAGCCATGTCGTCGCTTTCCTACTAGTACACGAGATCACGGCTGTCCTGCCCATCTTTGGCCTGGTCACCGCCTTCCGGTACTATGATGTCGTGCCCGCCGGCTACGTCTTCGGCCCGTGGGCGCCGTACGTGCAGGAGGGAGCCTTCAAGTTCCTGAGGTGGTTCAGGAGGAAGGGCTGGTTTGGACTCGGGGACGAAGACACCCAGGAGGGCGAGAGGAGGCTGGAGGAGGAGCTGGGCCGGGAGGCAGACCGGGAACGGGAGAGGAGCAGAGGGAATCCCGCGGGTGCTTGGGCCTTCTTGGGCAGATTACGAGGGAGCTCTAGCAAGGAGGACGCGCAGACTGTGGAGATGGTTGAGCAGGCAAGAAGTAAGACCAGCCGGGCTGTAGAGATGGTGCGGGAGAAGGCGACCCTGAAGAACACCGAGTCTGGCTACAAGCTTGGCGTTCAGCTGGTGGCCGCGTACGCCATCACAAAAGTTTTGCTGATCCCGAGGATAGCTTTCTCACTTTGGGCAACACCCTCGGCTGCGAGGGCTATGATTTGGGCTAGAAGGGCTCTGTTTAGGCGATAGAAAGACGCCGGGTCCTGTGTAAATCAGGCTGCGTGCCGATGAAGATACCCCCTTCCCGACTGGTTGAGGATAGAGAACCGTACAATTTCCTACAGGCCCAGGACTTGTATAGAGTGAACAAATTTCAAGTCTCGCAAATACCGAGAACAGTAAGTCAGAAAAGGTAATTATCGATCCCCGACTTTCCGGCCCACCCGCAAACCCAGCAAGTTTGGATGGCATACTCAGGAGTGAGAGCAATTTCCTTTGTTTATCATTCCCTCTTTTCGCAGAGGCATTGTCAATAGTTCACAAATCATGGACATCTGGATTGCTTCGGTGATCGTTTTGTCTATTCACTATATTTCAGAAGACGAACAACCGTAATTTATCATTTCATGTCAGCAGGTTGCTGAACATGGATTTACGGCTTCTCGTAGATCCAGGCAGCGCTGTGGCTCTGGTAGCTGAGGACCTCACCCTCCTTGAACCAGAGAGCGATCTCCTTCTTGGCGTTCTCGACGCTGTCGGAACCGTGGCAGACGTTGCGGCCGACCTGGGGTTAAGAGATTAGCAGGTATTTCTCCTTCAAGCGCGATTTGTGTGTGTTTGCGGAGAGAAAAGACCAGGGTAGTAGAGGAGAGAGAAGGGGGGATGTGTGTAACCTACATCGATGGCGAAGTCACCACGGATGGTGCCAGGGGCAGAAGCAAGGGGGTTGGTGGCACCGAGGAGAGTACGGCCAGTCTTGACGGCATCACGGCCCTCCCAGACCATGGCGCAGATGGGGCCGCTCAGCATGTCTGCTCGTGGTCAGTATGAATGGCAGATCGGGGGTTTCGTTAGGTTCGAGGGGGACATACACTGAACCAAGCCGGGGAAGAAGGGCTTCTCCTTGAGGTCAGCGTCTGGGGAGAGGAGAGAGGTTAGTCCAGCGTTTCTTGTATCGAGCCCAATTGGCTTTGGATGGAACTCACAGTGAGTCTCGAGGTGCTCCTTGCTGGGGGAGACGAGCTTGAGGGCAACCAGCTTGTAGCTATCGGCCGTGTCAGCGCACCAGTGGTCGGGGACGGGTTGGTGTCGTGTCAATTTGCTCACCCTCGGTTCTCGAAGCGGCTGATGATGGGGCCAACAAGGCCACGCTGGACGCCATCAGGCTTGATAGCAATGAAGCTGGGGCATCGGTCAGCCTGTCTGTCTGTGGGTGCCTGGGTCCTGGGTGATGGCAAGGCAAAGCAAAGCAGGGCAAGGCAAAGCAAAGCGGAGCGGAGCGGTGGAAGACTCACGTCTGCTCGGTAGACATCTTGGCTTCGGGTTGGGGGTCGGCTGAAATGGGTTGAGACGTGGGAATGGGTAGTGATCCGAGATCGAGAGTGGGAGGAGGAGAGGAAGCAGGCGAGACGATGGTCTTCAAAACTTCCTTGTAATTGTGGAGATCGTGTTGGACACTTCGAGAAAAACTCCAGCCGGGACGGTCGTTCAACTGCCAGGGGAGGAAAAAAAGGCAGACGAACAGCAGCCAAAGTACGGTGAAAAAGCACAGAGTGAGGGGTCGGGTTCCATGGCGGGGCAGCCGTCGCGCTTGGGCCTGATTGGCCTCGAGGCCCGCCGCCGCCCGCCGCGCTGGCCCCGACTGGGATAGGGCGTCTGCAGGGTCCTCACTGCTGCTCGTCGGCCTCCCGTCAGGCTCGGCATGCGCGTTGGGACGGCGGTCTGCGTGTCCCAAGACCGCCGCCTTTTTGCCCCTGTTGCCGCTGTTGCTGCTGTTGTTGCTGCCGCTGCTGCTGCTGCTGTGGGAGAAGATGCTATGAGGTTGGTCCGCCATGGTCGGTGTTGGTGCTGGTGGTGCGAGCGAGTCCTCGCGTAGGTAGCTTTGCCGTCCCAAAGTCGATGCTTGTTTACTGCGATCCGATGGCACTCTAGCTGTCACTGCTCGTGGCCCGGGGACGGACAGACAGCCGGTGAGATACAACCTTGGAACTTATCAACAGCAGTCAATGCGACAAAGGCGCTTTTCCATCACTCCAATGTGACAGTCGTGTGTATGTATTGCCGGCGTATGCATCGGATTTTAATGGTCCCTTGTCGAGCTTTGGCAGGGGG